>NW_023596576.1:16469901-16495343 GCF_011947565.3 Pollicipes pollicipes
GAAACGTTTAGACCCCATAGGCCCATTCGGGACTCTGAGATGTGCAGATAGAAGCCCTTGGTCTTATGGCTCAACTTGGGGTTACGTTATGGGGCTGTCTGCAGGTATTCAGGTCTACAATATCCAGTGGCGTAGCTAAGGCCAGGAAGCTTTGGACTAAGTGTCCTCACCACCTGTGCTTTTTGGCAGTTTAAGACGACAGATGACAAGAAAACAAAACAGGCCCTCGAGTTATGAAAGTGGGATGCCGTGCATAGGGATCCCCGGATCCCAAAATAGGACCCTTACAGCGACGCAGTTGTGCCCCCTACTTGCTGCACGCCCGCTGTCATGATGTGGTCCCTGCCTAGTCGCAATGCTGGCTACGCCACTGAAAATATCGAAATGTAACGTTGCGCCCGAGTATCTCAGGGACTAGAGCCCATCTAGGGACTTATGCAACAGTGTCCATAAGCACTGTTGCCTGCCTCTGAGATGCCTCACGTATTTCTCCCCACGCCCCTTTCTCCCTGCCAGACTGAGCAAAAAGTTAACATTAAACATTGTAAGATTTCCTGACATTCCGGTCCGAATTTACAGAAATTCGGAGAAAATTTGACATTGCTCCCCCCGTGAGGAAATCTCTGATTGCGTGCCTATGCCCAAATCACCTACAAATTTGAGGGCCCTTTCTTTGGATGACAGCGCTCCCATTACAGAAAGCAGAAAAGAAAGAGGGTCGCCACCAGATTTATGTCGGGAGGTGCCCCTTGGCTCATTTGAAAGGTAGACTCTAAGCCTTAGCGCAGTACGCCCAAAATGCAGATAGAATGCGTCCCAAGTCTAAGAAGAGGGCGTCTCTCAGCTCTTAATTCGATGCAGTCTTGGACAGAGAGGCTCACATACCTAGGAGACTTTGGTAGCTTTACTTGGGGTGAATCCATTCCAATCCCGAATAAAAAGCAATCGACCTGAATTCAAATCCGATCTAAAATGGTTGTTCAAAAGTAAAGACCAATCGGAGCCTGTTTTACGCAGGTGCAATCATAGATGCCACATTGATTGGTTGAGGACGGAGGTCATAAGTCGGACTTCACCTTTTCTCAAAACATAATTTCTTCACAGATTTCGGCTATTTTGATTTGCATCCCCGGTGTCCGGTTTTATTCGTGGTTCATTGTAAAATCGTTTTTCTGCGGAAGAATGGCGTTCCATATGAAATCGATGTGAAGTACGACCTTGTGAAAAGCCTAAAATGGAATCAACTCACAGATTAATGTCTTAGTAGAGCGGCTCGATATGACCACCGAAAGCGTTCTTGGTTATTGTTAATCTCAGGCGGTCCAAGGCGCAAAATGACAGGCATATGCCAAACAAAGAGCCTGACACATGCAAACGGAAGAGCACAGAACATTGTGACGTACACTGCCAGGATTTACTCATGTCTGAACGTGAATCTGAACTTGCACAGCATTCTCAACAGGCACGTTAATAGCTGCAAGGACATAAGACAAAGGCTGGTGACAGGACAGGTCACCGGAGCGGTCGCATTAAAAAAAACTAGAGTGGCCATCGCTCTGACACGCATGAGAAGCTCATAAAAGCAAGAACGGTATTGCCCTCATTCATAACACTATAGATACTTGGTGTTATAACTCGGAATCTTTTTTTTAAACTGAGCTTCAGTACGCCGGGAGATATTGGTTGAACGACGCTATCAAGCAAACATTGTGTATGTTCAGACAGGTTAACATTTCCGAGCTGTGCTCATGGTAAGACTCGCGAAATCAATCAAGACCATCCCATTCTCCTCTCACTATGGAACATATTCCACTAAAAATAAGCCGATTTAAATCCTCGAAGCAATTTTTGTGATGCACCCAGGAGCATTTCTCATGTCTATTGTTTTACTATGCATTTGCACTGTAGTTTGCATGGCTGTAAATCCTAGGGGGTGAGGGTCACTGCCCTTAATTCCTCCACAAGTCTTCTAGTTGGAAAAATTTGGAAACATGAGACAGGCTGCTTTTAGAACAGTGACAAACACTGACAAAAATATGATATAAAATGCGCACCTCGGTGCGTATAATAAGCACGAATGACGAGTTTAGCTTAGGCATAAAATGGGTGATTGATATAGTCGGATGGGAACAGCATTTATTGGTGATGAGAATTGGTTGTAAACATTGAAGAAGGTACCAGTACAAGAGTAAGTCTACTCGGGGGATGTGGGTCAGCCAAGTTAAGGGTAACCACCCGAGTCCACCCACTGAGTGAGTCACGACAGGCCAGTAAAGTCTGTAACAAAGTCGCCTGATCGATATACATATGTTCTTTGCATCGTGACGCGTTGAACCCTACCATACACGTCGCTGAATGCTACCCTGTCGTGACATCGAGTGACAGAGAAGGTGATCGATTGATCATAAAACTACGATAACGGAAATTTCAGGGGTAGGCTGAGGGGGCAGGGCGGGTGACGTTGAGTTGTGTCAGTCCGAGTAGCATCAGGCTGATGATGGCGCTCCAATGCGCATTCCGTCCTCATCAGCATCATCATCATATATTTTTTTGATCAGTAGCAGGAATGATGGCACGGACAAAAGCGAACAGCATGACACAGTGTCTACGCTTCCCGTGAGCCATCTGAGGGTAAAAGGAGAAATGCAAGTTTGCTAAAATTTTCGTTCCTCATTTAAGCTCAACTACAGAAGCAGGTTATCCACGCATGACAATATATGAGTAGGGGCCGGTCAGATGTAAGTCGAGCAGCCTTGCCGTTGATGCGCCCGTAGCATGTCCGAATGTGTAAAAACAGCCTTACGCATAACTCATTCCACTCAGGTGACTAAGTTATTTTTGTATCAAGCAGATCATTGTGCTTTGCACGCTGATGTCCACCAGAAGAAAATTTGAACAATTAATTGACATACATGCCTAGGTGGGTAACACATCGTCCAGGCCACCATTTCTGGAAAAGGAGAAGAATGGGGCGAGCTGTGTCATGCCCAAGTCGTATCAGGGGTGACTTATTCCAAATCTATGCGATTGCTGACAGTCTTGAGTCACTCAGCTGACGCACTGCAGCTTTTCCTACATTTTAATATACGTTTGATCGCATACGTGCTCGGGTCTTGGGATCAGCGCTCCAAGCACGTGCTTTGCGTGTCGTTGAAAACTATAGCGATTTGTATAAATGTGCACTTAAGGGCTTACAGCATAGACGAATATGAATACTATTCTGAGTGGTGGAGAATGCATCCGTCGTATTTACTGCAAAACATGCGACGTCTGCTTCCCAAGGATTTCGACGATGCAATTGTACCGACAATATGTCAGTGACTGATTTCCTGTCAATCATTGAATGGGATGATTTTGATGACTTAATGTCATCTAGGAAAACGAGTCGACAGCTACGTGCCTTAGGTAGACACATTATTTCTACTAAGTAACTGAAGCCGAAGTGGTAGTAACCGCAAAACTGATTAATAAAAGGAAAAAAAATGTGTCACGTAGCAATCACAACGAATTACGAAAAAGCACAGCCCAGCGCATTGGATCTACATGCAGCAACACATACAGTTTGTTTGCGATTGTGCAACTTACTCCATGACAAAAAAAAAAACATAAGCACGACTTCCCCAACCATATCATATACTTTACTACAGGGTGGGGCAAGTTTTCTCATTTCAAATGAGGTTGTTCAGAAGTCAGTAACCAAAAAAAGAGAAAAAACCCTGTTTAACCTACCAAATTTAATGGCGATAAGCGATAAGGCGCCTCATATTGATGTAGAACAGTTTCATGGCATGTTCAAATGCTCGTCCGACGGCCGAAACCTTAACCACTACGTATGCAACTGAGGGTTATAACTGTCTGCAGACATAGATGGAAATATTAGCACTATTCTCACTAGTACACGAAACATGTTGGATGTGTATGCTGGGTGTCCCGAACACAAATATGGCACGTAGCACCGAAAATACCTCCCTCATATTTGTCTTATCTGTTTAAAGAAAGCCAGTTTTGACACAACATTAAATGTCCTGCAAGTTTCAACCTACCAATTTAATGGCGACAATAAATAAGGCGTGTCATATTGATTTATGACAATTTCACGGCCATGTTCAGATGTTTGCCCGACGGCTGAAGCACATCAGTACATTTGGTCAGTGTTCACAACGTTCAGGAACTGTGCGGTAGGGACCGCTCAAGTCTTGTTTTCCACTACCGCCGTGGTCCAAGCGTTTGTATACGGCTTCCTCCACAGACGTGGTCCCAGAGGTGCCCCGACAGACAAAGACGAGGGGTGACGGGTGGGCGAAATGAATCGCCCGCTCCACGTCGTGTCGGCGCCTGGTCACTTGATTCCCGAAGTGTTTCTGTAGCCACTGTCATGAGGCGTGGACACATCGAAGTGTGGCCCCGTCCAGCGAAAACTGCTGTTTGGCACGCCTGTACCTGAGTGCTGTTCTTAGATTCTCCCAGAACTTTCCTAAAACTTGAAGGAATCGCTGCAGTTTACTACAGCCGCGGGACCGTCAGCTTCCTCGAAACCGAAAAGGTCGATATCGATCAAATCACGCATGGCTATAGCCATCCCTGCGGCAAACTTCATTAAATGCAGGGGTTGAGGATAAGTGCGGTGCCGGGCTTCGTTCGCCTCGAACGCAGATTGTTCTCTGGTTTCATTTGGTCAGAGAGAACACGTGCCTCATCAGCTCACCAAAGACAATCAGGGAAGTCTGGTTCCCGCTGGAGTTTGCCAGTGAACCACTGGCAAATCATCATCCGTTACTCAATGTCCTGGGGTTTGAGCTTAGAGAGAACGGCCACATGCGTACGTAAGTGTAGTTTCGATTCGTATTCAGAACGTTATTACGATCTTTTCCTGAACAGTTCGATCCATTGTCGCCCCTCACCCTCCCTTCCTCCGTTACTGCAGCTATCGATACCTATCGCACCTATCGATATGCTTCGCCTGCGAAGCTGCAAGCGTGCGATATCATATGTGCCGTCGACAAATGACAACTATTGCCGGATGTGCGCATCCCATGAGTCTCATAGTTGTGAGTGGGATAGAGGTTCCTATCATGACAAAAAAAAAATGCTGGTAGCATGTCGGTTTCGTTACACTTTGATTTGTGTTTTTCTTGCATTCGTGGGATATTCATGCACCCGTGACCAATAACAGTCTTGCTTAAGGTGCCAATACATAACAGTAGCGCCCCTTCCGCGCTGGCCGCCCGACCCCAGTCTCCGCTCGTTTCGCCGCTTGCTCGCTCGGTGCCTCGACCCGGCGGCGCCCGCGGGCAGGAGCGGGCCGGCCGCCCCCGACACATAGGCAGCCCGCAACGCACCAGGCTGCGGCCGCCCGCCCACGCTACTCTTACAGTCGTCAGCTGCCGAGCGAGACACTGAGGCAGGTCACGGGACATCAATGAATTTCTTATTGGTGGGATCCCGTGCGGCTCAGGACAGGGCGATGACGCCACTGGGCCCTGATCTGTCCGCTGAACAGCCGCTGCTGGCTGGCTCCGTGGCGCACCGGAAACACAGGGCGGATGCAGTGTTTAAAATTTGGTATTCAAAGTGATTTGAACCACGGCAACTAAAAACTTTTCAAAGCCTGATTTCAAGCACGTGGCAAGGTCGTACTTTCTCGGCTATTGTTTTATTTGTCCTGCAAAAGGGGGCGTCAACTTAATGAATGATTGGGTGGCCAAGCAGCCGGGAGTGCAGTTTCCCATTCAATTGGGGGGGGGGGGGGGGTCGAGCCCTCCCCCACTTCCATCTCTCATAGGGAAGTCGGCGAAATGCGATGAGCGATCCGTCCTTGACATGTTTTTGGGCAGGCTGGGCAACTTTTCTACGCCCAGCCCCCGCCTAATTGTTTACGAAACTACGCCCCTGCGAGCGCCGAACAGCCCATCCTCGCTCCAGCGCGCTTAGTCTTCTCTAATTTGGTGCACGGGCAGTTTTTGTTCTTAATCTTTTATCATTTAGGAAAAGATATTTGCTTGAGTGGCATCGTAGTCATTGCCAGCCATTAATAGTTTAAGGAAGTCACTGTGGACTTAGGTTTTACCTAAGTTTTTGTAGTATTTGGACCAGACTTTTGGGGAGGGGGGGGGCAAGGCAACAGGGGAAGGGAGGGCATCCCACTATGCGGGGAGAGGGGAGGGGGGGGGCGGACCCTCACAAAAAATGCGAATTGACACCTCTGCCTACAAGGTCGGGAATACTTCAAACCCACGTGTCACTGCAATTTGTTTGGTGCGCAGGAGCGTAACTAAAGCTGGGGAAGGGGGCAGTTGGCCCAGGTCCCACTAACGTCAGCATGTTTTGTATACATACCGTAGATGGCTCTCGATAGAAAGTTAAAAACTGACGTGCTACGTTCTCACCGAGGCTCACACCTACCCTGTTAACTAAATCTTGGATGCGTCCTTGGTACGTCTGGTACGAACTAAATGCAGGTGAGTGAGGAAGTTGATGCTCCCATGCATTGCTTGATGCTTCCATCCCATGCTTTCAGCGTTGGAGGATGGAAGGTTGAAGAAAAATAATGCCATCTCCCCCTCCCCCCCCCGAACTTTTCACCGAACGTCAGCCACTTTATTTTGGCGCATCGCTATTTTTCATGTTCATATTGCCATCATACTTGTATATGCATTAATGATGATGGCAAAACCGCCTTATATCATCATTGGGCAGCATCCATATTCTGAGATCCATCAAGTCCGCTTTCAAGATCCCAATCCCTAACAACGAAAATAATGATGCCGATGCCGATGATGTCGGAATATTTTAGTGTCTGTATTTATTTCGTATTAAATCGTAATCGTGAGTGAATAATCATGAAACGCCTGGTTCATTTCCTACCCCACCTTGAGGTCATTCCTGCAATATCCCGTTATTACTGCAGTGACCTCGGGTTATTTTCGCCTTTGACACTCGGGTTCACCTCCAGTGCACCGCTGACCGCTGTAGCGTTCGGTTTGGTCTATACAGCAGAGGTTGTTGCAACATTACGAGAATATTGGTATGCCATTGCATCGTCACCTTTCACCCTTTCAGCTGTAATGGTTAACCAGCTAAGACAGGTCTTCTCAACGTCTGCTCCATGGCTGGTCAACATTTAAGAACATCGGATTTTTCCGCAACATGTTGAGTGTCTTGCATGCCCACCAAATAGCATAGCAATAAGACATCTCGCGTTACTTTGGTACGGTTTTATTGCACACTCAAAACGCTCCCCTGACGACGCAAACACACATCAATGCACTTAGCCAAATTGTTCACAACGTCCAGGCACTGAGCGATGGGGACCGCTCCAACCTTATATTCCACCGCTGCTTGAATTCAGCGATCGTTTGCGGCGGTCTTCACAGACCTGGTCTTACATGGAACCCTGCAGGAAGAAGTTGGGGGGGGGGGGGGGGGGGGGGGGGGTAACAGGCCTGGGAAGTGAGTCGCCCGCTTCACGTCCGGTCGGTGCCTCGCCATTTCATTCCACTTCGCCGAAGTGATTCTGAAGTCACTGTCATGATTCGCGGGAACAATGAGGACGCAGTCAAGAGAGGCATCGTGAGATTCGTTCATCGCTGCGCAAATGCCATCAGCGACGATGACGCACCTAGAAAGTGGGAAATATATCACCCTGAGACATTCCGCAGGAACGGGTGTCCGCGGAGCGTCACAGGCCGGGAGCCCGAAGACGAGCGACGCACCCGACGGAAAAAAAACAGCAACAGCATAGTTACCATGCAACGATGACTTAAAAGAGAAGGTACGAAGAATGGGCGGATGATAAAACATAATGGCGGTTTCAGAAGCTGCTCGACGCTAAGGAGAGCACTTGCCAAAGTGAGACATCCCAGCACCTAAGGAACACTCAAGATATAAAAGACGTACCATACAGCTGTAGCCGGTGCTACAAAGAACAGCCGAGTCGCCCTCTGTCGGGCAGGCTGGAATACCACAAAAATACGACCATCCTGGGTGAGACTCTGATGTCTGGTGTGGCAAAGCGCGCCCAACTGTTATACCCTTGTATGTATGGCCCCCTTTACCCGCGCCCAACGGAAGCGATACCATTGGTAGATACCAAGTTCCTATCATGAAGAAAGGGCGTCGACACTGGAAAATTGGAGTGGGTAACTCACTATGTGTTTGCACACCCGTGGTTGGCCACGCACGTGGTTAAGGTGAGCATCTGCGTGCTAGTGCTGCATTGCATTTGTAAGCGAGGTTTTTAAGTCTTCATTTGGAGCAATTCATGAATTCTTCCATATTACCAAATACATGTAACTGCATCTATCCATGACAAACAAGGTCAAAGCGCACCAAGTGACGATTACATCAAGGCTGATAAAATCGCTTTCCGCGTCGCCTGTCTTCGTAATTCCGGAGTCGACGCGTCACGCGGCGCTGTCCGCACGGTCGATGCCTGTTCGGGTCGGGGGACGTGCCGACACCGGCGGGCCACGGGCGGGGCGGCCGTCACGGCCGGCCGTGCTCCTGCTCGCCGAGACAAATGTCGGCCAGCGGGCGAGGCGCGGGCGCGCGCCGCTCCCACGCCGGCTCGCTCGCGGCGCGCCATATGGCACCGGCCGGGCCGCCATATGGCGCCCCTGACCGCGCGCCGCCAGATGGCAGCCCCGCCCGGCGCCCGCGCCGCCCTGCTGAGGGTGGAGCGAGGCCCGCCCGAACACGCGGCGGAGCATGTACCACGTCACCACTCGGGTTTGTCGGTGGGTCCGACTGGACAGCACTGCAGACAGATTGATAACACTTCACGTGAAGGGCAAGATATCATCGAAATAAGCGCGATTATTTCGCATCGACCCCAATGGTGGTGATTGTACGATTCCTCCTGGGGGGATCAGCGTAACAGCTTCACTCCCAGAGCTCAGGACAGCTGCAGGAAGTGCCGGAACGGTCGGGCACGCGATGCGGTCAAATGTGGCTTGATGCAGTCAGTAGCTCACTAACAGGATTATGATTATACGATTATGATTGTAAGGGGGCGAAAAAAACCCTAAAAACATGGCGGGACCAATACGGCGGGCGTGGTTTTGAAAACTGACCGTGATCTCCGAACCAGACCAAAAGGCTCTGAGACTCTACAGAAGCCCTGAAAGCGATGACGGGATCGCGGTGTGGTAAAAGTCGTCCGGAGGTGGCGCGGGAGGCACAAAACAGTGCTAAAGGCCAGCAGACTGACATTGCGCCGAGGGACGGTAATGTGGTCCCAACGCGATCAAGACTCCCGGCATTCGCCGACAGCTGTAGCGCAAGTATGGCCGAGGGGTTCGGGGCAGCCAAAATTACCTAAATCACACAAATGATCAATGCGCTAAAGTTGGTTGACAGGCTTTCATGCAGCCAGAAAGGCATGCAAAAAGAGCTGCAACCAGTGCTAACTGATGCACGGTTAGGACGGCTGGTCAGGCCGTGCAAGGCAACCGTTTTGGGACAAATAACCTTAGTTTACCGTAGTCATGCCCTTAGCAGAAATTCAAGCCATCTGCCTATAGGTGCATGTACCATTGTGTCGTGTTGTACAAGTATTTTGGTTGAAATTTACCGTTATCACAGAAGGCGGCATGCTCTCCAAACTGCTTAACCGCATCACGGCTTAGGTCAGAGTTGCGAATGATTTGGACGCCAACCAGGATCATATAAAGCACCCGAAAAATAACGATCAAATTATATATTTATGCGGTGGACTGATGTGAGAAATACAGTCCATGCTCCCACACCGTACGGCCTAAAGTACTTCGCAGTCCATGGACTTGCGTTCGAAGTTTGCACGTTACGTAACATAGCAGTGTTGCGAGAACCGTGGAGCCTACCGGCAAAAGGACACTATTTTTGCCGTTGGGGATTGTGATGCATATTAACCCCAGCATGTCCCCGGAGAGCAAGAATAACGCAAATGCTATAGCATACACAGTTGTGTTGACGGTAGTGAAATCTCTACATAAAGAAGAGCAGCTCGAGAGCAGTGGGCGTCAACGGCGTACCGATGATAGCGGAGCTCCGATGCTTCCCTGTGGATGGTCCGCATCTGCTGCGAATCATCAACCGCTCCCTCGCAACTCGGGTTTTTCCCAACAAGAGGAAAATTGCGTCGGTGGTACCTTTCCTGAAGTCATGTGAACAAGCAGTAAACTTAACAAAAGGCCCGTAGCTCTCTTACATGCGCTGTCCAAAACACTTGAAAAATCCCTTGCAGCCAGCTGAGCACGTACCTCTCAGGCAATGGTATCTTCAGCCCTGCTCAATATGCCTACCGGCACAGTCACCGCACTGAGGACACTGCTCGACGCTGTCGGAGAGCTGGCGAGGAACGTCAACGGCGGAAATATATCTTTGTTAGCTGCTGTCGAACTATCCAAGGCTTTCAACGGCATTGACCATGGCTTGCCCACAACAAAACTTCAGTGGTGCGGCGAAGACACCGATTGGTTCAAAAGTTATTTAAGTGGTCGGAGGCCGATTGGCAGGCAGGCTTTAGTGCGCGGAGAACTGACGGTAAACCACAGAGTGCCCCAGGGATCCATAATCGGCCCGCTGTTATTCATCCTATTCACCAACGACTTGCCTAGTCACCTGTCACATGGACACCTCATCTCATATGCAAATAACACTCGACTCCTGGACCACGCTCCTCCCAACAGGCAGAGCTTCGGAGCACTAAAACAGCGTCTAGAGTCAACAATTTGCGATCTCTAGGCTTGGTTCGGCGCTAACTCACTAAAAATGAGCAAGGACAAAACCGACTTTGTTCTGATAGGTGTAACATATATTTTAAAAGACAAGCTGTGGTTTTTACGTTATGACAGATGGAGGGGCTATCTTACCTTCACGGCACATCAGATTTCCCGGTGTGATCGCAAACTAGATATTTTTGTGGGAGAAGCACTTCGCCAGTCGTGCGAAAATGCAACTGAATCCTGACTGTGCCAACTCAGGCATTACTTCATACCCAATGCTTTCGAAATTATCATCGAAGCCTACGTATTTCCACATACGATTTACTGTCTGCGCCTTTGGCAAGGCGCGATCAAGCGCCAGGTGCCAAAGTATCAAACAGCTATGAATTTCGCCGCTAGGATCGTCTCTGACATAACACGCAGCTAGCTAACAACACCGACCCTGGAAGCTCCAGGTTGGCCCCGGATTGATAGCTTGGTGAAAGAAAAGCACGCACTGAAAGCACTCAAAAGCTAAAATGTAAAGAATTGCCCCAGCTGTCCAGTCTTTTTTTTTACAGCCGGGGCGACATTCCTCTCTATAACTAAAGGAGACGCGCTCCTTCACGTCAAGGTCTATCCGCCTGCCCAGGTGCCGACTGGAAACCACCAAACGAGTATTTTCTTACCGTGTTGCCGCAACTTTAGGCCGCCTACTTCCGACCGCTACTGTTTCTATCGCAGACTTTCAAGCAATTAAAAACTGACGGCTCAAAATGCAAATGTTTAGGCCATGTCTCTTAGCTTTAGGCCTAGCTTGGATACATGTGCAATCGTATCGCATTTTATCGTATCGTATTTCATATTGTCAAACTTTGTAGTCTAATTCGTAGTGTCGTATTATACAGTGAATTCCGTAGCATCGTATCACCACACACACACGCACACACACACACACACACACACACACACACACACACACACACACACACACCACACACACACACACACACACACACACACACACCACACACACACACCACACACACACACACACACGCACACACACACACACACACACACATACACACACCTATATATATATATATATATATATATATATATATATATATATATACATATTTGCAGCTATATGTGCGTTATTATAACGAGTGAGTGGGTGATGTAACGACCCGAAGCTACCGAACGTTGTTAACCAGCTGAAACATGAAAAGCCACCTTGTGGTTGGTTGTCCAGCAAAGAAAACACAAATACGAGCGGGAATCGGAAAAAACTCGGGCCCTGGCCTCGCAAACAGGCGTTTTCCTGCCACTCGCACCTCAAACTTAATACAGCTCCCGCAGAGCAGAATGCCTGTAAAAGTTCAACCCTGTATTAGCGACATGGTACAACACGAACCTAAGCTAAATTTGCCTGACATATTCGGTCACGCGTGAGCGCGTCCCTTACATACTATATTGTAATACATGGGTACAGTGTCGTATTCATGAGAGCACGAGGGAGCACGCGCCCTCTTGTGATCAAATTTGTACGTGCATTAACACACGTCCGGGTGGCCGGCTAGATACCCTTCGCTCGGGCGGGGTAGGGGGTCATTTTGACCCCCTGAGATCTCGGGAACTAAAAAGCTAGAGACACCAAATTTATAGGGTGTCTTAACCTGTACATGAACTCGCTTCGGTCTAAGTTTGAGCTTCCTAGGTCATGACCTTCAGGTCAAATTAGGCCAAACAAGGTAAAATTCCAGGATGGTCCCCTAAGTACTCTCAGAACCTAGGGAGCTGTTTCTAAGCAAAATGTCACAAGCCCATTTGAGATCAGTGACCTTGTTTTGCCTTTTGAAAGTCATGGTGACCAAACTCATACAAGACTGCTCTGAGTTTTGCATTTGAATAAGCGACAAAGATTACGCTAGGCAGTATGTTCCTAAAACAAAATGTCGACCCGGGTCATCTTAAGTCAATGACCTGTTCTGACCTCTAAGAATTCAATGGGAGATGCATAATGCGGCTCTTGCTGTCACTAAAATCGAGGTGAGCACCAGAAACTATCCCATACAGTATGCCCTAAAGTAATAAAACTAGGTTGGTTTTGATCTTGGGCTGACCTTCATATCTGACCTTAGGTTAACGTAATTTGCTTATTCAGTATTTGTGGTGCCTAAGAAAGCATCTCAGAGATGTATGGCTGGGTCAAATACTTCGTTGTTGTATCAGATTGAACGATTCCCTAGCAACTGCCTTCGCTGAAACCATGGCCTGACTTTGACCTGCTATAGGTAAGCGACCTTACAAGGTACATCTCAATTTTTGATGTCAAACGATCTGCTATTCAATCATCTATATCCATGCTGAGTTTGGCGCGCTACGCCGTGCCGTTCGGAAACCATTCCGGAAAAACCTTCGAGGGGATCAAGTTGAACCCCCACCCAAGCGCGTGTTCACACGCGCCCGGGTGGCAGCATGGATGCCCTTCGCTCTGATGGGGAGTCAATTTGATCCCCTGAGGTCTCAAGACCTAAGAGAGCTGGAGACATCAAATTCACAGGATGTGCTAACCTGTATGTGAACTCACTTATGTCAAAGTTTGATGTTCCTAGGTCATGACCTTTGTGTCAAATAAGGTCAAACGAGGTCAAATTCCAGGTTGGGCTCATAAGTGCCTTAGAACCTAAATAACTGTGCTAAGCAAAAGGTCACATACTTATTTAAGGTCAGTGACTTTGTCTGACCTTTTGAAGGTTATGGTGACCAAAATCATACAAGACTGTTTTAAGTTTTGCATTTGAATAAGCGACAAAGATTACGCTAGGCAGTATGCTTCCAAAAAACGAAATATCGACCTGAGTCGCTTTAGGTCAGTGACCTATCACGAACTTTAAGAAGTTCATGGAAGATGTGGAATGCGGCTCCTGCTATCAACAACTTCAGTTAATATGCGTGCACCCATATGCTGGCATTGCAAAAATGGTGCCAGTCACGCACAACTAATTGGATTCAGAGCATACAATGCTGGTGCACGCCATGCAAAAAAGTCGCGTGCTTGCATCGCACTTAAACGGGTTTTGAGCGAACATTCTGTATGTTTTACCTCCGTTACAAAATCCTGCACATGACCGCACATTCACACTCCTCAGATATATCACGCTCGGTTCAGGGACGCCGATAGTGCGGTGGTTAAGCTGCGTGTTAGGAACACCAGAGGTACGGGGTTCGATCCGCTGCCGTGCCCGCCCTTCCCGCCAGGGTGAGCGGCAGGTGCCGTCATGAAGCCTCAGGACCTGAGTGCGTCGTAAAGACTTAATGGCACAACATCAGTTCAGCCGTACAAATAAACACCAGTCCACCAAACGAGGTCATGTGAGGTCAACACTTAGATGGCAAACTCATTAAGCCATTGAGTGCAAGAAGACACCTTTCCCTTTTGCGCTGTTTACGAGGCTTTATTGTCATAATTGCGCATGCTCAAAGCCACTTAATCACCTGGAATATTATAAGTTTATTTTGAAGGCTTGAGGGGTGAGCTCACGGCTTACATTGTTTGTTGAGCAATTTGCTACGTGCGGCATCGCCAGTCCCGTGACGAATATCACGCTTACAGTCCGCGGGCGGTATGACAGGACTAGCGATGGCCACTTACGTTTTCGTGCCCCGACCTTCGTAGATATAGGTGACCAGTTTATTCCCTGCCCAGGAGGCCAGAGTTGGCGAAATGCCCCATGCGGAATCCAGTTAAGATAGCCAAGAACAATATTAAAACAATATTATAGCAAGATAAGCATTGACGAAATGTAGCCCTAGTGTTCTTCAGCTGTACTGTGCGTGGGCCCCTCTGTTAACCCAATTCCGTGCATGGCAGAGGGGAAGGGGTGGAGGGGCTGGGGGTGGGCTGGGGTGGGTGGATTCCGCCTGTCCCTGAGAACTCGGGAAAAGTTACGCAGACGGCTATGAGCACGAAATGGCGTTTCAGTCTTCTCGATGAGATGCACATTGATGGAATAATAGTTTGGACTATCGTCCTCGTCTGATGGTTTAGCTACAGAACAACGTTTCCGCTACCTAATTTTCCTGCCGCCACCATGTTCCGTCAAGTCCTGATAGGGGCTGGATGATGATTGGCTATCAGCCATGTGTGCGTCACAACCCGAACTCTCTCCTTGGAAGTGCTGGGATTCGGGCTTCATGATTGCGAATACAGTGCTCTACCAACTGAGCTATCCGGGAAGTACAGCCTTTCGGTGTTTCAACTTGATGTCGTTTATCTCCAGAATGTCTGGTGATTGTTCTGCAGAATTGGGTGCCAAAGTGGGCTGATGTGTATACTTGCCTTACTGATGGAGTTGTTAGACTACATCGTATGTGTTGTCTCCCTGATCTTCCTGACGCTCCAGTGTTGCTCTCTGTCGATGGCATTGCCTCCTGTTGGTCGGTGGCCACCGTCTGACCACACATGCTATGCTTCAGCAGACTAAGAGTCTCACCGCGGAAGGCTGCCTTTCTGTGCCCTTCCAGCCTGGCCGTCTGTAAGTGACTTGTCTCTCCTGAACTGAGGTGTCTGGAGTGGGGACGGGACGCGCCAGGGAGTTATGAAAAGAGACACGTTGGCTGCACAATGGCCGCAGTTGCGGTGTTCGGTACCTGCTGCCAAGGCTGGCGAGCTTTTTTCAGGAGGCCATTTGCTGACACTAAGGACGCGTTCGTGTGATCAGTAAATTAGTTGTGATAACGTTTTAGGGTCACCCGATAATTTGGACTTTCCACATAAACTTAGGGACACTTGCAGAATCCAGCCAATGGAAGCGAATTCGTCGAAACGAATGATGCCATTCGACATAAATCGAAATTCCCTTCAGTCCAACGCGTACAGTAATGAATTCCGATTCAGCCAGAGGCACTGTCTTCAGGTACACCAGCCAGCAAATTCCCGATGCGTTTTTGGGGACATTACTTCATTCAACTGCATGTACCGTTCGGCGACCGCTCAACGTTGGTGCGACCAGCGGAGCGTGCAAGCTTCCTGCAGACAAGTCGCTTCACTGCAGTGAAGTGACAGTGCACTGGTGCGGGGGTGGGCCAGGTGCGACCTCTGACCTCCGCCGTGGCTCACGCGGTTGATCCCTGGTCCGATGTGATCGCCACGCAACCAGTTCGTGCCAGTCCTCAGCCCTTCAGCAGTGTGTCCTACAAGACTGGACAGCGCTCGTCCTGCAGTCACCACTGTCACGCCTCGTCAAGCCACGTCCAGTAGTGTTCGGGTCTATGTGATTCGCGCTGCATACGATTATTTTTCGTGAAAAGAATGGCACTGCAACTTGCCTCGTCAATCATGCTGTTCGGTAGTACTGATGTCGGCAAAATACCATTTTAGTATGACAGTAAGTAGGCGAATGGCTACTCCTGCCATGATGGCCGAGTTCTGGGAACGCTTCCGAGGTCGCAACATTTATGTAACAAAGTTCAGTGGCCTGTGCCGAACCTATCCTTAGCATTGATCCATACGCGAACACATTACACATGCAGTGGGAAGCTGTTCATAAAACGGGAAAACAGCTGTAATGCCGGGTATCCCATTTTCCATCTCCGAGCGCTCCAGCACCGTCATCTGTCTAGCCCGGGCGAGCTGAAGACATCCAATTCCACCCGCGCCTCCGCAGAGCCGCGGCGCCTCCGTCACCACGGCCGCGGCTGCAGTGACCTGCAAAAATGGGCGGCTTTAGCAGATTTGGAGAGCGAAAGGTCATCAACCCCGGCCGGCCGGTGGCCGGGAAGTCGGCGGACCCGGCCATGGGCGGGTTAGCCGACTGGGGGCCGCCGGCCGACGGCGGCCTGGCACCATATCGGGACGGGGATCGGGCGCCTCGCCGCACCGGCGAGGGCCATTACCCCCGGCCAAGCCTTGCATCAGTGGTGTCGCTCAGGTGTCAGCCGCCCTGCCATCAGAGATTCCTTCAACCCACGCTTCCGGTTGTCAACGGCTCTGAGGCCTGACAGGCACGAAGCACGACATTACGGGGATGCGACGTTAGACGGACGTGACGTTACACGGACGCGACGTTACACGGACGTAACGTTACACGGACGTGATGTTACACGGACGTGACGTCGCACGGACGCGGCGTTACACGGGCATGAAGTTCCACGGATGTGGCGTTACATGGACGTGACGTTACGCGATCGTGACGTTACACGGACGTGACGGTAAACGGACGCGGCTTTACACGGACGTGTGTGGAAGCAGAGCGATTGAAATGACTGGTTATTAGGCGGGCTTTGAAGAGGCGATTGTTGCAGAGGCTTCTGACCGGATTAAGTTCGTGTAACATCACTGACGTCCCCAAAGCTCAATTATTTATCGTTTGAAAGCTGGCGACGGCCTGCACGCGGGCTGATGCAGACGTTGTTCTGCCTCTCGAGGTAGCGTAAGTCGAGTTTATATTTCGTAAAGACATTTGTTCGGGCACGCACAACACGCCTTTGCATGTGGTATTTGCAAACAGACAACATACCATCACACCACATGTTAGGCGACATTACCGAGCTTCTTTGCAATAAGGTTCACATGCAAACGACAGCTCTCCACAGAATGCTCGCCCGAGCGGGGATGGGGCGACGTACGCGCTGCGTACAGGCTTTCTGGGTCTTCTCCCTTTCAGCCACTGTCCCTAGAGTCTCAACCTGGATGCCTACGAAGCGTGCCAGGGCCGGATCGTTATTAAATCACCGTCGTGCTGGTGCTGCCTACCGCTGACGTCAGGCCGGCGGCCGCGCATCCAAGGCAGCAGGGAGTCGGACGCCGCGCCGCGCCGCGCCACGCCGCCCGCTGCATGGGCCGCCGGGCGGCCGGCGCCGCAGCTGTTGGGGTAGGGGTGTCACCAGCCACCAAGGTCAGCGGGCTGGAGGCGGCCTGCCCGGCTGCTGGCTCGAACACGGCCCGCACGCACGCAGACGGATGGGGCAGGCGGCGCACGGCGCGACGCCGAGGGGTCGCGCGACTTGCGCAGGCCCACAGTGAGGGAGGCAAGTGGAACAGGATGATTTCGCCGGTCTAGAATTAAAATGAAATCTCTAGGCCACGACAGCTTTTTAAAACACCTTTTGTTTCGAGCTAAAGCTCATCACTGATATGATAAGATCAGTCTAAACGAATAATTTGATCTGTTTGTTGGCACTTTGACACGCTCTTTGTAATTCCGACCGTTTCTTAAGAAACGAAGACTGATTTAGCGTGCTTTGGAGGCATCACATCACAGTGTTTTTCCTGTGTTCGAAATTAAGTCCCACGATCCTCAGCGACCGTAATTTTTTTTAAAGAAATCATGGCAAGACGACTAATGTTTTACGGATAGGTGGTTTGTTTGCAAAGCCTGAACTTGCTATGATAAATCACTTAGTTGCAAAAGCCAGTTACAAAATTTGGAAAGCGCTGCCTTTTATTTTGCTCACTTTTCCCTTACTATGCGGCGCTCAATACCATACGGCGCTGTCGTACTACGTAAGTCAACCCTCCAGCCAGCTGACAGCGAGTTTGTGTGGGCTCACGGCTTCGTTCCGTGTAATCGTTGTGGAACTCGAACCAATGGCTGCGAGATGATGTTGCTCATGGCAATAATCCATTGTCCTCTCTGCCACCGAGCCGATGGTTTCAAGTATTTCTGCGACACATAAAGCCACACTCGTTCACATGGTTCCTAACCTGCTTTTGAAACGGAGAGCTGTTGCGCCGTAAAGGCGCAGTTTTCCATCACGTCACATGAGGCTATTACGGAGGACAGAAGAGGGAAGGATGGGGGGGGGGGGGGGTAAATAAGCGAGCAGTTGGCGCGCCTACCCAACACAAATATAAGGTCACAAGCTAGAATGACTAATGAAGTCCTGCTAAACATTTTCCTTGTAGTAGAAAATCGCCTTGATGACAAAGAAAGCAGATTCCAAATATCCATATTAGCCCTCGCCTTAATTCGCCGTTTTTCACTACGCGGATTTTTTTTTTGGGGGGGGGGGGAGGGTTTAATGCAGCTCACTGGCGTTCCCGACGCCATAAGGATTGAGCTTAGCCAAATGCACCAATGGATCTTTTCTCAGCAACATCACGCGCCATAATAATGTCATTCAAATTCTGCCATTTCATAAACTGTGCAGCCATCAGGGCCAAGAAACATGATCAGGACCAGAACCAGGACCATATGTCGAACCGTTCATAAATGATGTTCATGAGCACGATTTCCAACTAGAAAGGCGATCAATTGGCTGCCAATCAACGTTGTGCAGGGTACAATGACGTCATCAAACCACGACGCATTTAAGAGCATATTTACTGAGCAAAGAACTGTGCTGTCTAGAGAAGTCTTTTCTACTTAAAAAGAATGACAAAAGCTGTAAATGAGCTTGTTTCATCAAATCTCATATTCGCTGTAATATCTAAAATGTGCAACATACCCTTTGAAGGGAATTTTCACGAGCGTGTGGTTCAGAAACTAGAGAGGCTGAGGTCTTCAAAAATCTTCAAAAACAGTATGGAGGGGTCGTATGGAGCCCCTCATGAGGGGTAAAACGACATTACTTGTGTTTGGATCCTTGTGGCGAAATCGTTCCCAGACGTACCCAGGCAGGGCAAGCAACCGTTCGTGTTTGCTTCGATGTGCTAAAAGGTTATACCACTGGCAGCGGCAGCACCACCGCCAACGACGTAACACTGACTTGCGTTTCAACAATATGAAGTGGATTCAACTTTACATTGATCAGCTGTATGATACTCATGGACCACCCGGAGACATGGTGTCGGTGCAGCCAGGCACAACGCCGCTCCACGCACTCAGCACATTAATTAGACAGCGTTTAGTTGCGTCTTCTGCTTGCCTCATTGTGCGAATATGTGATGCCGCTGGCGCTAGTATAACGTCGTCCCCAGCCCTGCAACGCAGAGTCGCCTTTGAGTGATGTACAATGCTACTGCTTAGTTGCATAAGTTTTTAACTTTTGCGCTAATTTTCAGTCCCTGAGTACGGTAAACGACATGCATCGCGGCTCAACGTTGACCCGTGCCTTAACCATGGGAAGATATGCCAGTTACCAGCGGCAAGTGACCCAAATTTCCCTCGGCGTTGGGTGGAAGGGTAGCAAATTTAAGATTTTCTCAGGATTCCTGGGAATTTGGAACGAATTCCTGTACGGTCGCCCAGTGTCTATTGTAGACCTCATGGCTCATGGTACCACGCACTGCATACCCTCTCCTGGCTACGTCCGTGCGATAAGGTTGGAAAATCGTTTAACACTCATGGATAACTCGTTTGCTCGTGCCCCGCTGTTTCACACACTTTGAGTTTCGAATATTTGTAATTTAGATTTCGTTCACGCTTGCTTGCTGCGGCCACAGGCGGACGAAAACAACGACTTATACGTTTGAAAGATAGTATATACGCGTGCTTCCACCATGAGATAGTAAGATTGATAATAGGAGCGGACTAGCATTTACAGCAATGCAAGCTAGAGCTGGAATGTGGTGTTGGTACTGAAAAAGGAAGGGTGAAAACTTTTTTCATGTTGCTGTAGCTGTTAATGTATTCAGCGCACAGCCTCACAATCATTCAGACGAAATAAACCCCGCAGTGCCATCTTTGATCGGTGCGTATTGATTTTACGAGGCTTTCGGAGGCACTATATTACGACGGCCGTTCTGGCGCGACGAGCACCCGCAGCCTGGTGTTGACCCCAGCGACCAACGCCGTTCGGCTTGACGACAACCGCAGCTCCGGTCATTCGTGATCTTGCTCCTAAAGCTGCCAGCGCCCAGGCTCAAAACTTTTCTAACGCAGTGTCTGGGAGCAGTCGATTCTGAAAAGGACAGGCGTCCTTAGGCGTACGTGGGGTGCTCTTTTAAGATTTTTAAACACATTTTTACGTAAATCTGATCCTCATTTGAACACTAAGATGACTCATTACCTTTTCCGGGCAAATGGCCGCGTAGGTAGAACACTAGAGGGCGCATTATATTTCCCCATGAGGAGAGGGAAGGCCATTCTATCCCACCAGGGTGCCCACCGGCTGCGATTCTGGCGACGCGGGGGAAGGGTCCCTTGGTAGATCCGGAGATCTTTAGAGGGATATATCATACATTGGTCAGCTCCTTGACGCGCGAGACGCTCTGGCCCGGGCACTTAGCACTTGATCCGGGATCAACGCAGGGGTCCTCACTGACGCAGAAAGATATGTTATCGTCTCAACAGGAACGGCTGAAATCGTGGCAAAGACCCCCTCCCCCGCTCAGCACTGGGGCTCCTGACTGACACGCACGCTTACACACGCGCACACACAGGCGGGAAATAAATGAATCAGTTTCCTTATTCCTGCTTGGAGGCCTGGGCTGAACGCGCCATGCATTACTATTGTGAGTCGGCGGTTGATGCTGTGAAGCAAAGATGTCCTCTACAATCTGTAGATGGCAGCACTGATCGGGAATAGTCTTGGCTGTGCCCGGGATGTGCGATGCGGGATGGAACCAGGATGGTCTTTCGTGCTGGGACTTCGGAGGTTTCCCGTTTTTTTTTCTTGTCAAATCCTGGGTATACATGCATGCTGCAGAATTAAGAAGCTGTCTGGATTGCGTGGGTTTTAGGATCCGTCGTCGACCCCGAAAACAGAGCGGACAGATTTTTGACAGCGGATGTGATCGTGAACCTTTCGCACAAATGGATGAAGCCAGCTAAGTGGTCAAACGCTAATGGCAGACTTCGCCGCGTAAGGGACGAGGTATCCTCCTCAACGTTTTTAAAGAAGGAGGGGCCGCTTTTCCCAAGCCCTGTGAAGACTAGCAAGGTTTCTGCACCAGCAAAAGTGGCTCGGGGGAGCTTTAGTAGTAGACATTCATGTCGTGAGGTTGTTAAGCTTTTAACTAATCGAATTTTACTCAAGTGTCTCTCCATCAATAAGGGCATATTGCTTCAAAAGAGGCGTCCCAAATTTGCATGCGGTTTGAACTGAAATAGTCATCTTGAAGATAATTCAGTGTAGTTCACAGTTCCGTCCTCCCTGAGACCTAGGCCTAAACCCTTTTAATTTTTTAGCTACACGCCTGCGAAGCTATGCAGAATATTTCTTGTAGACTGATTCAAGGTCAACCAAGCACCAATGGCGCTATAATAACGTTGTTCAAATCCTGTCATTCCACTGGCCATGCCGCGGTCAAGTCGTTCATATCTGACGTTTGTGAGCACAATTTTCAGGTATAACGGCCATCAATTGGCTCTCAACCGATGTTGTGCAAGGGACGATAACGTAATGAAACCATAATGTATTCAGGAACATATTAACTAAACCGAGAAGTTGTGTTGCTTAGAGTAGTATTTTCCACTTAAAAGTGTACCAGTAGTCATAAGTGAGCTTATCTTATCATGCTTGCTTGCCTGCCTTGCCTTGCCTGCTTGATTGCCATACCCCGCCTCAACGCGCTTCCATACATTCGTGGCGCCGAAGCAGTCTTCTTCATAAAGTTATCCTGGATTTGGGGGGACAACTCTACCTCCGTTTGGCGGGAGACGATGCTCCTATTCCAGCTCATCACCCCAGGCTGCCGCAGGGAAAGGCTGTGGTGATGTTGCAGAGGGTGTTGTACTAGTTTCAACCGGTTATTCCACCACCGAGTAGGCGATTGATGTTTTCTTGTTCGGCGAAGTCGAAAGCCGGCCTGCGGACCACGATGTGAGTCATGCCATGAGATATCTCACCCGTCTTCGTGGCCTGTTCGAAAATACGGTCTTCTGGTTGGCTGTAAATGCCGTGGACGTCCCTTTCAACGGCCTGGGCGCAACAGGCATTTTTGGGTCCATCTGGAGATACCAGTCGAACAGACATAGGTATTATTGGTCCACCTGTACTTGGCCTGTGTGATCTTATAACGCACTAGTGTTTTTCTGTTTCGCAGCCTTGTACGACATGATTTGCAAACCGAATCTCGGCACTGGTTTGCTGCGATGAGAGCAATCGATAGCGTTAGCGCAGTGACTGTCGAATGATAGCATCCGTTTTGGCAGTCACTGTGATGAGATAAGAGCATGGTCCTTGCGATAGCGCATTGAACGTTCCTGTCGGATGAGACGCACGCCACTGCACGCTTCCAGCACACGGCAGGCAAGGCACGAGTCGAAGATGTTTAGATGCGGATGGATGTGTTGACTTTCTTGGTAGGCATTGGTACGTAGTGGAAATGATGCATGGCGTGGCTGCACTCCTGTTAACGCGCGCCCGGGTGGTCGGCTAGATACCCTTCGCTCGGGTGGGGATCGGGGTTCAGTTTGATCCCCTGAGATCTCGGGAACTAAGAGAGCTGAGGACACCAAATTTACAGGGTGCATTGAATTGTACGTGAAATCACTTACGTCAAAGTTTGAGGCTGCTAGGTCATGACTTTTGGGTGAAAAAAGATCAAACACGGTCAAATTCCCAGGGTGGTTATCTAAAATGCCCCCAGAGTCCAGATATTTGTTTCTAAGCAAAAGGTCACATGCTCATTTAAGGTCAGTGACCTTGCTTAACCTTTGAAAGCCATGGTAACCAGGTGGCCAAAATCATACAAGACTGCTTTGAGTGTTGCACTTGAATAAGCCACAAAGATAACGCTAGACAGTATGTTCCTAACAACTAATGTTGACCGGGTCATTTTAGGTCAATGACCTGTTCTGAACTTTATATAGCCCATGAAAGGTGCGTAATGGGGTTCCTGCTATCAATAAGTTCGATATGAGCGCCAGAAACTACCCATACAGCAAGCCCTACAATAATAAAACAGGCTGATTTTGACCCCGGTCTGACCTTTATACCTGACCTTAGGTCAACGTAATTTGCTCATCCAATATTTTTGTTACGTAAGAAAACATTTCAGAGATGCATGGCTTCGTCTTACACGCCGTTGTTGGATCAGACTGAACGATTCCCTAGAAATTGACTTCGCTGAAACCATGACCTGAATTTGACCTACCACAGGTCAGCGACCTTACAAAGTACATCTAAATCTTTTATATCAAACGATCCGCTATTCCATTGTCTACAGATATGCAAAATTTGGTGCGGCTGCGCCTCGCCGTTCAGAAACCATTCTGGAAAAACCTTCGAGGGGGGGGGGCAGTTGGACCCCTCACCCGAACGCGCGTTAAGAATAAGGATGCAGGGTGACGCATATGCCCCCGCTTTTCACCTTGCCCCAGCAATAGACAGGTGACAAGACATTATTGAAATACAATGTTATACGAGAGGATCTTGAGAAAACAGCAAAAAATGATTCTTGCAAGTAGTGACTGAGGAGTACAGTAACTGGCGGTGGTGGCGTATACGTATGCATTTATACGCAGGCCCTATGTCGGCGACATGCGGTGTCATGTTTCGTGCGGAAGAGACGGAAACGAGATAAGTTGGGTCGGAGGGGGTATGCTCGGTACAAGCCACATCGTGTTGTTGTCTTCGATGACTGTATTCAGACGACATGTATCTTGGTTAGCACATGCATGCACTCGCACCCGCACTTGAGAGCATTTCAAACATTGAACGCATATATAGGCGGTGATCGCATGTTCTCATCGCATGCATTACATGTGGAAGCGATGATCACTCGTGTTCATCGTGTGTTTGGAAGCGATGATACTGCTATCAGGTACTTATCTGATACCGGCAGGGCGGCCGGCCTGACCGGCGGGTACAGCGGGCCGAGGAGAGGGCGGCCGGCCTGACCGGCGAGTACAGCGGGCCGGGGAGAGGGCGGCAGGTCTGACCGGCGAGTACAGCGGGCTGGGGAGAGGGCGGCCGGCCTGACCGGCGAGTACGGCGGGCCGGGGAGAGGGCGGCCGGCCTGACCGGCGAGTACAGCGGGCCGGGGAGAGGGCGGCCGGCCTGACCGGCGAGTACAGCGGGCCGGGGAGAGGGCGGCCGGCCTGACCGGCGAGTACAGCGGGCCGGGGAGAGGGCGGCCGGCCTGACCGGCGAGTACAGCGGGCCGGGGAGAGGGCGGCAGGTCTGACCGGCGAGTATGGCTGGCCGGGGAGAGGGCGGCCGGCCTGATCGGCGAGTACAGCGGGCCGGGGAGAGGGAGGCAGGTCTGACCGGCGAGTACAGCGGGCCGGGGAGAGGGCGGCCGGCCTAACCGGCGAGTACAGCGGGCCGGGGAGAGGGCGGCAGGTCTGACCGGCGAGTACGGCGGGCCGGGGAGAGGGCGGCAGGTCTGACCGGCGAGTACGGCGGGGCGGGGAGAGGGCGGCAGGTCTGACCGGCGAGTACGGCGGGCCGGGGAGAGGGCGGCAGGTCTGACCGGCGAGTACGGCGGGCGGGGGGAGAGGGCGGCAGGTCTGACCGGCGAGTACGCCGGGCCGGGAGAGGGGGGCGGCGGATCGACGCCGGGGAGAGGGTGGGCGGCGGGCCGACCCGTCCAAACAACACGGGGTCGATGGGTGGTCAGTGCGCTCGGCTAGTAAGCTGAAGCTACATGGGTGAAAATCTGCTGTTTCTGCTGAGCTACATGGCGTCGTCTGCATCTCACCCTGACTGGGAATCCGTGGGGAACACTGTGACTGGCACCGTGGGAAATCTGGTTTCGTACCTCCGGTTTCCCAGACGCGTACTGATGGGTTTTTTGTCGTTAAAATTGCAAAATGCGCATCGAAAAAAGTGGATTGATAAACAACTAGACGATGGACGTTTCGTTTGTATTTCAAATTGCAAAGGCAGCTGCAGGCGTTGAAGTCAGGAGCATCTACCAGA
>NW_023596576.1:16495443-16527589 GCF_011947565.3 Pollicipes pollicipes
AATCTGTGTCATTGTTGAGACCTTAAATTCTTACTAACGATGTAGGGTATGTAAGACATGAAAGAGAAAACCGATCCTCGGTTTAAGTGACATAGCATTAAAATATACCGAGCCATTGGTACTAAATGCTCAGCATTTCAGAATCCCGAATATAGTTCCAGCTAACCATTCAAAAGCATCAGTGCCAATTTGATATATTATGATGCTTTTCAAAACTTTGGTGAGAATGACATGGCATGTTTTTGAGCTGATCTTTGAATGCTACACAAATTCACGGAGCTGACCGATGCTGAGGAGATGGCTCCACATTTACTTTGCAAATCATGCCCCACTTCCTGCCAATGCAAGGCGATTGGGTACTGAAAATTTGTACAAACATTAAAACCGGTGGCATCTCCCCATCCCCTCCCCCCTCCGCTGTCCTGCAAGTTAAAGTACCAGAAAAATGCAAGACACCCGCTCAGCAGCCTGATCTACACTCCAGCAAAATAAACCGCCGAAATCGTACTTACTCCCCTTTCCAGCTAAATACCTGAATTACAAATAGCAACACCCGCATGACACATGACATTCACCGTCCATGAAACAAGCACAAGCATAACAGGCCAGGAAGCATGCTATTTCAGCGCACTGGTACTGAAGCATTTATGCCACTTTTGAACTGTGGTATATCGCACCGCGCAGTCTTGAGGTGTCCAATGTATGTCGTTTCAGTGACAAAATATTGTCTTGCAAAATATCACCCTTCCTTAATCCACGGATCTCACCGATGAAATACTACTGGCTGCTGTTTTGCGCGTTTTTTTTCAATATCTTTTTTGCATCCACTGAAGGCATGCGCGACATGGATCATCAATCATAACACAGCCAGTCCATCCCACGACTCAGCGATCATTCGTGGGAGATATGCAAAGAAGTGTGATGGAAGACGACTCGTGTCTCGTCGGCCTTTATGATGACCGTGTTTTACGATTACACGACAGGTTAATCTGCTCGCCATGTCTGCATTGCAGGCACTTGTCGCCACATCAATAACTCGGCTATGTCTTGGTGACGCATGTTGTCGATTGTATGGTACCGGTGCAACGCGCATATAACGATATGGGTGGGACGTGTCTTAGGAAAATGCAACGGCATATCACCCGCCTAAACCTCCGCGATTGGCTTGCATGTTCGTCGAGGACTTTGGCAATCTAAAGTTGTTTGAAGGCTCGAGTTGTCCCTGTGTTGACAATGCGATGCGTCCGCAAAGTTTTGCCTTCGCATGCATCGTAAATCTATGATCACACGCGAGCACCTACAATGCGAAGCGGTGTCGTATTACAAGTTATAGATGTCGCGCCGCGGTGAGCTAAGATGCCCATTGCAAGTGCTTGTGTTTCTGTTGTTTATTTTTATTGTTGTTGAAAGCCGCTTAATGTTATATTTTTGGAGCTGTCGCTTTGGGGCCGCTTCATCCAATGCCAATCATGATATCAACATCATACTTGCGCGATGTTTTACTATCGACGCTAAATGATAGCCTGTCCTTTGACTTAGAGAGCAAAACCATAAAAGGCTGCTCACTACCACGAGATACAGTACAACGCGAATTTGCATTTAGCATATCTTGTTATTCTATTGCGACTGTGTGCTTTACGTCTTGAGGGAATATTCCGCAAAAATGTGCCACCCCAAAATGTATCTAAAGCAGTATCTCTCCCCCTTCTTCTCCCTCTTTCTCTCTTTCTCCACTCTCACTCTCTCCATCTCTCTCTCCCTCTCTCTCTCTCTCTCTCCCTCTCCATCTCTCCTCCTCTCTTTCGTGCCGCGTCGCGTATGAGAAAAGACGCGCCTAACTTCACTGGGCAGAGTGGACGCATTCTCAAGGTGTTTTCGAGGCGATCTCTAAAATCTTGATCCGAATCGCGCGCGGGACGCGCCATCCCGGTTTATTGGCAATCTCCTGGGAAGAGATGTAGGAGAAAACCCAGCAAATCGAATGGACCGAAACTTGTCCGAGGAGCTGGCACCTGCCATGCCACTGACGGAGACACGCCGGTGCCATCAGTTTCCGGTGACCCATCTGCGGAGCACGCCGCAGCGGCGCGTGAGGCCGTTTCACCACGGGAGAGTCATTCATTTGACGTGCGAATCGGCCGACACCTCTCGTCCGCCCCTCCCGGCGCATTAATATGGATGGGGAGCGGCGGTTGCCAAAGCGGGCGGCGGCCCAGCACACCGCCGCCGCCCGGTGCCGCCCGCCAGTGCCGCCGCCGCCGGCGGAGCAGTCTCTGACGGCGCCCTGTCGTTGGGTGCGCCATTAGAGCGGCGGCGGAGGGCACCGCTCCCTCTACGGCGGCGTCTCGCAGTGGCGGCGACGGCCGGCAGCATCACACAAAGCGACGTCGCGCCCGGCCATGTTTTATTCAGGCGCGTCACCGCGTTCACGCGCCGCGCCTCTCGGGCGAGCCGCGGCCCCCCGAGGCGACGGGCGGGCGCGACCACACTCGGCAGCTGCGATCGACAGTTCAGCAGCCGCCGTCAAGACCGATGGTTCAGCAGCTGCCAGCGAGGACGGCCGGTAATAGGCTGCGATTAGAGCGGCGGTCTAGAAGTTGCGAACGAAACGCGACCCCGAACGACATCGCGGCAGCTGGGGCGTGGGAGCAACAGCCTCAGCAGCTGCCGTCAGCAGCTGGTGACCGGTCAGCAGCTTCATATGGGCGGCCCGCTCTTCGATGGAGCCTTCCGGTCCCTAAGACGGTGGTTGGACGTGGTGATCCGAGTTTGTAGTTCGATCATACAATCAGCATTTCATTTCACACAATCAGCCATGATCAGCCAACGTATTCAATCAAGAAATCGCGGTTTAAATGCCGGCGTCATCTGCGTCAATCCGAGCTGCCAAGGTCAAGGGCAGTTATTACGAATGTTCGCGTATTCAGGTTTTCAAGCATTTAGAACTTGAGAATATTCTGGCAATCAGGGGTCAGCAACGTCAGAAAAGGTGGGAGCAAAGCACAGCCGCTTGCAGGGTTCATGTCAGACGTTCACAAAAAGTGTGAGGCGGGTGCTTCCTTGCCATCGCTCTCCTACGCCTGCGCTGATACGACGTGGCAGACGACTCAGCATACTGATACGGCTAGGCGGCTCAGTCCTAATTCATAACCAGGACGGCAACCGGCTCGTAAACCCGGGCCACGGCGCCGCAGGTCATAAGTTTGGCCAGATTCCCCGCACTCCCAGGGGCCCGTCTCGGCAAACAGACGGACGACCGTTCGACCACAGATTACTGCCCTGAAATGTGATGCTTTCACTGGATATTTGCCCGGCATGATTTCGCCTGGCATGCCGATTTCCAACAGCGGAGATAAGGTTTGCAATTCCCTAAGTTTTCCTACTGGGGGAACTACCAACAAGGGCAATAAGAACATAGCCGAAGCTTGGCTTGCATCTGTTTACACGCCGATGCGCCGCCCGGTATCCGTGTTTTCTGTCGCCCGCCCTCCCCCTCCAGTATCCGCGCACGCTGGCTGCGGGCATGCGTTTTCTGTTGATCCGGATTCGCCCCGAGCTCGTCAGGGCGTGCCGACCATGGATTATCGGGCGTCAGAGTGGCATTAGCGTGAGATGCCGTCCTGATGTGCTCTGAAGCAGAGCGTCAGAGTGGCGTTAGCGTGAGATGCCGTCCTGATGTGCTCTGAAGCAGAGCGTCAGAGTGGCGTTAGCGTGAGATGCCGTCCTGATGTGCTCTGAAGCAGAGCGTCAGAGTGGCGTTAGCGTGAGATGCCGTCCTGGCGTGCTCTGAAGCAGAGCGTCAGTGTGACACTAGTGTGGGAGTCGTCCTGACGTGTTCTGAAGCAGAGCGTCTGAGCGGCATTAGCGTGAGATGCCGTCCTGATGTGCTCTGAAGCAGGGCGTCAGAGTGGCATTAGCGTGAGATGCCGTCCTGACGTGCTCTGAAGCAGGGCGTCAGAGTGGCATTAGCGTGAGATGCCGTCCTGACGTGCTCTGAAGCAGAGCGTCAGAGTGGCATTAGCGTGAGATGCCGTCCTGACGTGCTCTGAAGCAGAGCGTCAGAGTCAGAGGCGCAGTAGGCGGAGGCGCGCCGGCGGACGACGCAGTGTGTCATCGAGGTCGAATGCAAAATGGCTGTAGACAGCTGCAACTGTAGACGGCACCTATAGAAACACTACACAGATATCAGCTTATCGCACTGGCCATCAATGCCCGTCTTACTTCCTGCTGAACATTTTCATCAAAATGCGTGACTTAAACTGATAACAAACTCCTCCATACATTATCAAGCGTACAGCACTGTTTCCGAAGGAAAGACAGTTGTAAAAAAAACAAAAGGAAAGCGAGTATTTATAAACATATATGCATATACATCCCCGTCTCACACACACACGCAGAGAGAGAGAGAGAGAGAGGAGAGAGAGAGAGGAGAGAGAGAGAGAGCGAGAGAGGCGAGAGAGGAGAGGAGAGAGAGGAGAGAGGAGAGGAGAGAGAGAGAGGAGAGAGAGAGAGAGAGAGAGAGAGAGAGATATATATATATATATATATATATATATATATATATATATATATATAAATATACATGCATGTTTGTGTTTGCTCTTGACTATGGACCTATAAGGGAGAAAATTCGCCTGGACTAAACTCATTACCTACGGGACGTTGGCGCCACACCTCTGTTCATAACTGATACGTTCTTAGGTGTAGGAACAGTGGTGGGGGCCAGAGAGCTTCACCCTTTTCAAAAACATTTAACATTAACCCTATGTCGATGCATAAGAAGAATATGCTGAAAAATCCATATTGTTCGTGCTCCCCCTTTCTGCAACGTTTCTAGGCCTCTACAGGTTCCTGTACAGGTTCCCGTTCCTGTACTACAGTTTTCTGGCACGGATTTGTTGGGTGCGAGTGCCTAATGGACTGTCATCATAATATTGCCTCGCTATCTTGAAAACAAAACCCTCTTGTACCTTACTGAAGTGTAGGTGGTGGCTGATTCATGGCCAGCGTATGGTTTGCACCAAAGATAACCATGCGTGCTGCTTGCTGATGCTTGTTTCAACTACCATGAGTCGCCTTTTCCGTCATGAAATGCTCTGATGCCGAAAACAAGGATTTCGGTAAATCCCGGCTACCTGAAAAACGACTACACCTTACAGAACAAATGCACGTGCATTGACACCATGGCATATTCGTAATGCGTTTGGTGTGAATGCACCATTCAGAACCGAGCAGCCAGGATCCTCAGAGCCGAGTGCTCCCTGACGGACGGCTACTGACAGAGAAGCCGACAGTAGCTCTCGGCCTAATTTTCGTCTACAGACTCTGCCGTTTTATCCGGAATTTAATCAGGGTCCCATTTGAATTCGCCCCGTGCTGCAGTGGCCCTTGATTCGGCCGCCGCTGATTTGAGATACAGCGCAGGCTCAATTCTTTTCGTTTGGACCGCTTCACAGCGAGAATCAAGAGCTGTGAGATAATTAAGGTCGTCGACAGACGCCGAGAGGGTTTCTAGACACCGACGTGCCCCGCCGTCTCGGAAATGGCCGAAAACAAGAACTTAACCGCCATTTGAGTCCAGCAAAACTGTACGACCTTTCATCACGTGCATATGCATGTGCTTATGCGCTTCAGGCATATGCGTGGATCGTGGATATATGTGTTCTGTTCCCTGAATAATTAGTCAAGTACAGCTCTAAGATAATAGCAGTCAACAAGGCTGTCTAATGGTGGAGAAGTGGTCAAAGGATCCCAGAGGGAAAATGAATGGTTATTTTCATTTGTGCTATAGCACACAGGCTGCTTTGCGTGTGGTACCAGTTCTAACGCACGTGTGGCCTAATACTGTGACCTTCGTGGTTCGCTCAATAAAAAAGTATTGGACAAACTGCAGTCAGGTACGAATGTCTAATATGGCTTTCGTGACGCCGCGATACACTTGAGTTTCGGTTTGACGTGAGCCGGACACGTCCTACCCTGAGCACGGCGGGCCGACGCCCTCAGCGTGACGCTCGTGATTACACACACTGCTAGCTGCCCGTAAATTCTGTGAATAACGAATTGTGAATAAAGCGTTGCAGTAGGAATATTCCAGAACTGTCGTGCGTCACGTTCAGGCTGATTGGTATATTTCTGTCATGCCTGCTTACTTCCTCTACCTTACTCCTGCGATATAGTGTGTGAATAGCGCATTTGAGCAGCACCTCAGTTAGCTTAGTTAATGGTTCAACTAAAGATTTGCAAGCTTAATGACGATGACCAGAAATTTCCCGGCAGATGTGAGGCAATTCCCTATCATTTATTATCTCATTTAATCATCGTGGCAGATGTGCGGCATCATATCCATTATAATGCAATTATCATGCCCGCAACAACAAGATTAGTCACCGGCACCAAGGACGTGCGGTTGGCTGACATGCCTGGCAATTCTTCCTGCCATTCAAAATCTTCGGGAGGCTACCAAGAGCGTTACCACACGTGTTGGGCTTCGGCTGCGGGATCTCGTCACGTCGTGATATTTGTTGGGGCTTCGGCTCCGGAACCTCGTCACGCCGTGATATTTGTTGGGGCTTCGGCTTCGGGATCTCGTCACGCCGTGATATTTGTTGCGGCTTCGGCTCCGGGATCTCGTCACGCCGTGATATTTGTTGTGGCTTCCGCCCCGGGACCTCGTCACGCCGTGATATCTCCGCCGACATCGCGCTGACCTGTCCAAGGCTCTCGATCAGCTGCGGCGGCGGTCATCAGTGCAACAGGCGTCCGTATGGCGCGCACTCTCTGTTTCATCGAGCTTCAGTCGGTCTATATTGCTGGAGGATCACTAAGTGAGATGAAATGGAAACATGGGCGCAGCATTTCGATTAAGTAGGGTCAGATAATTTATCTGCTTTCAGAAAATTGTCGGGCTAGCAGGAAGAGGTGGCATTGCGCCAAGTATAAGCAATAAGATAGATGATATAGTAATGAGATTACGTAAGGTAAAATACGGTGAAGTAAGGAGAACAGGGACCGATTATGACGGTGTGCGTCTGAGGATTTCAAGTCGCAACAATAGTTGATCTAGTACTACGTTGCCTTACGGGATGTTTGGTGAGTGGGTGCAACCCCATTTTGTGGAGGCAAAGTCTAAACGGTGTCCTGACGTTTGAAAGTTTCACTGTTTTGCTTCCCTATATCCCAAGGAGAGCACTAAATCAAACAAGTTTCTCCCAGTAAACGTCGCTTAGATGTTTTTCAATGTCCAGTAATGAGCTCTTTTTTGCTCGGTTTTGGCATCATGGGGGTAACACTCCTGGTTACCCCTCACCTGAATTCGCCCCCAGGCGGCAAACGGGACCACGGCGTCGAGGTGGCCTCGGCGGCCGCGGCCCGTCGCGGTCGGCGCCTCGCTCCCGGAGGGGGGAGGGGAGGCATGTTGCGACGTTCCTCCACGTCACGGCCGACGTCCGTCGACGTCCCTCCACGTCTCGGTCGGCCGCGTCGGCGGCGGGTCCGACGCACCCGGGCCTGGCCGCACATCCCGCTGCCGGAAAGCCGGCACTTCTTCGGTCCGCTGGCGGCCGCGTGCGAGACAGTGGCTGAGCAGCGCTTTGTCGACGCCGGCCAGCTCCGCAATGGGCCGGTTATATGTCCGCACGGGTGTTCGTGGAGGTTCTGGCATTTCTTGAGAAATTTGGGTTGATGATCGCCACGTGTTCATACGAAAGTGTAACCACTCCCTCGCCTATTTTTAAACAGATGCGTTGAAGACCTTCTAACTAGATATGGTTAGTCATCATTTGGCGGCTACGCCGCAGGGAAAATAGTTCTGGTGTCAATGCCCAAATATATATTGTTGCATACTTAATCTTTGTTACGGTGCATCACTGTCTAGCCTCATGCCCCTTCCCGATGTCGTTTTTTTGGGAGGGGGGGGGGGGGGGCGCGTCATATGTCATCCCCATCTGTAGTCTGATCGCCATTCCTGTCCGTGATGTGGGCGTCATCGCCGTCTATCTGGTCTAGTCCGTTTGTTAGCCTCGTTATGGTGTCCATTTTCATTTCTGCTTGCCTATTCTTAACTAGCCGTAACAGAACGCTAACACTCATCATGTCTCAAGCTAATGCTTTGTAAAACTTGGACAGTCGGACGCGCCGACTAAAACGGTTTCTACCCGGTTTCGTCTCACGTAATGACATCTTGCTGGGCCATGCATTATTTTGGCTAGCACTCGGCCCCTATGCACACAGCTGCTTCCAATATTCCCACTGCTATCCACTCCGCACCGTCAGCACCAGCATGTCCGGTCACTTCGTCCGTCGCTGCGCCGCGGTCCACACGTGCCCCTCATCTCATCGTCCGTCCCCGTTGCAGGTGCGCAATGGCCGAGCGCGGCGCGCAGCCCGGCCCGGCCGACTAGTATGTGGTGTCTCCGCGTGGCGGCGCTGCTCTGTGTGACCTGGCCGGCCGCGCGCGCGTGCCCGCCGCCTGAACGTCAGGGCCGCTGCCCCTGCTACGACTTCGACGGCGGCGTGTTCGTCGACTGCAACGCCGTGGACGCGGCGGCGGTGGGCGCGGCGCTGGCGCTGATCGCCGCGCCGGTCAAGTCGCTGCGCGTGTACGAGCTGGACGCAGCCGTGGTCGAGCTGCCAGTGGGCTTTCTCGGCAACGGCAGCGTGCAGGAGCTGCAGATCTCGCAGTCGGCGCTGCAGCGGCTGCACGCGGACAGCCTGGCCGGCGGCGGCGCGGCGCTGCGCAGCGTGGCGCTGGTGCGGGGCCAGCTCAGCACCGTGCCGCGGCCGGCGCTGGAGAAGCTGTCGCAGCTCGCCAAGCTGGACCTCGAGAGCAACAAGATCCGCCAGTTGGAGAGCTACGAGCTGCACGGGCTGAGCCTGGTCGCGCTCAACCTCAAGAGCAACGGCCTGGAGAGCGTCAGCGAGTACGCGTTCGCCGGCCTCGAGGACTCGCTGGTCGACCTGAACGTCGCCAAAAACCGGCTGACGCTGTTCCCGCTAAGCGCCCTGCGCCGCCTCAACGCGCTCGCCACACTCAACCTCGGCTCGAACCGGATCGACACGATCGCGCACGACGGCTACAGCCGGTTCGAGCGGCTGGAGACGTTGCAACTGAGCGATAACCAGTTCGGCGCCATCGGCGCGAGCACGCTGACCGCCTTCCCGGCGCTGCGGCGGTTGACGCTTCACCACAACAGTGTTTCGGAGGTGGATGAGGCGGCGTTCGCCGTCAGCCGCCGGCTGGAGGCGCTCGACCTGAGCCACAACCGGTTGCGCGCGCTGCCGGCGCGGCTCTTCGCCAGCTGCCACGCGCTCAAGACGGTCGACCTGAGCGGTAACCACTTGCACCAGGTGCCGGACAGCCTGTTTGCCGACCACCCCGACCTGAGGGAGGTCTTTTTAGCGGACAACAACCTGCTGCAGGTCACCAACCTGACCTTCGGCAACGCCTCGCGAATCACCGTGCTGCACCTACAGAACAACGCTATCGCGCAGCTGGAGGCGGGCGCATTCGCCTCGCTCGCGCAGCTCTCGCAGTTGCATCTAAACCACAACCAGATCGCGAGCCTTCCGGCCGGAGTGTTCAACGCCACCAAGGGCCTGACTGTGCTCAGCCTGGACGGCAACCTTCTCAGCGAGCTGCCCGTGCGCGTGTTCGCGCAGTTGACCAACATCCGCGAACTCCGACTGCAGAACAACCGGCTGTCGGCCGTGCGCTCCGACGATTTCTCGTCTCTCTCCAGCCTGCAGGAGCTGCACCTGCAGCAGAACCGGCTGAGCGCGGTCGGCGTGGCCGCATTCGTCGGCCTGCACAACCTGCAGCACCTCAACCTGCAGGGCAACCGCGTGCGCCAGCTGGGGCGCGTGTTCAGCGGCACCCCTACGAACCTGATCTCGCTGCAGCTGGACGCGAATGCGCTGACCGGGCTGGCGGACGGTATGCTACGCGACCTGGCCGTGCTCGAGATCCTCTGGCTGAACGGCAACACGATCGCGTACCTGCCGGCGGCGGCGCTGGCCGACCTGGCTGGTCTGCGCACGCTCTATCTGCAGGACAACCTGCTGGGCGAGCTCCTGAACGGCACGTTCACCTCCTGTTCCAGCCTCACGGTACTCGACCTCAGCCGCAACAAGCTGCGGCGGCTCGACCGCTTCAGCTTCGGCGGGCTGACGAGCCTCGAGCGGCTCGACCTGTCCGGCAACGCTATCATGGACATCGCGCCCCGCACCTTCGAGGCACTCACCGCGCTGCGGGAGCTGGACCTGAGCGACAACGAGATCCCGGTGGCGCACCGCTTCATGTTCGAGGGCGGTGTGCCGTTGCGCCACCTCGCGCTGCGCTCGTGCTCGATCACGCGCGTCGAGGAGGGCACGTTCCAAGACCTGCCGCAGCTGGAGGAGCTGGACCTGCGGGACAACATGCTGGAGAAGCTAGTGCTCGGCTTCATGTGGGTGTCGACGCTCAAGTGGCTCTCCGTGTCTTTCAACAACGTGCGCGAGCTGGACCGCAGCGTCTACCACGGCGTGCCGCTGCTCGAGACGCTCGAGATGGAAAAGATGAACCTCAACAGCGTGTTCATCAACCTTGTGGCGGACAACACAAACATTCGTGTGATCAAACTAGGGTTCAACAAACTGTCGCACATCGACCCGGTCTTTTTCGAAAACCTGGTGGTGCTTCGCGAGTTGCATTTAAATTTTAACCTTTTTAAAAGTGTGTCGTTTCCCGCGCTCCGCAGCTTGGAGGTGCTCAACCTGACTCACAATCGGCTCTCGGAGCTGACCGACCTGTCTGTGCGCGGCCTGAGCGGGCTCCAGGTGCTAGACCTGTCACACAACGCCATCGTGCGCGTCTCGCCGCGGCCGTTTGCCAACCTGACGCGGCTGCGCACGCTGCTGCTGCAGCACAACCTGCTGAAGGTGGTGACGCCGGGCAGCTTCTACCGGGCGCCGCTGGTGACGCTCAACCTGGCCTTCAACCAGTTCGACATGGTGCCGCTCTTCGTGACGGCCGACTCGCTCGACGCGCTGCGCAGCCTCAACCTGACGGGTAACCCGCTGCGGCGGCTGCTCAGCGAGGAGCAGCGCAACGGCGCGCGGCTGCCGTCGCTGGAGGAGCTGACCGCCTGCGGCACGGCCGTGGCCAACATCGCCTCCGACGACCTGGGCGTGTTCCCGGGGCTGCGCGCGCTGCGCCTGTGCGGCGGCCGCGTGGCGCGCGTGTCGCCGGGCGCGTTCCGCGCGCTGCCGCGCCTGGCCAGTCTCGACCTGAGCCGGAACCAGCTGGAGCTGCTGCCGGCCGAACGGCTGCGTGGCCTCATCGCTCTGCGCCGGCTCAACCTCAGCGGCAACGCGCTGCGCCAGCTGGACCGGCTTCCGGCCGACGTTGCCGACCTAGTCTCGCTCGACCTCAGCGGAAACGCGCTCAGCGCACTGCCCGCCGAAGCGCTGGCGGCCGCGCCGCAGCTGCTGCAGCTGCGGCTGGCCGGCAACCAGCTGCAGCGGCTGGACGCCGACAGCCTGGCCGGACTGCGGCGGCTGCAGCTGCTGGATCTGGCCGACAACAGCCTGCGGCGGCTGCCGCTGCAGCTGCTCGCCGGCGCCGAGATCCGACTCAAGTCCATCTCACTGACAGGTTAGTCGGCCCTGTAGGAATAAAGTCCCCCAGGCCTCTGGCAACGGGCAGCAGCCGGCGGTAATGTATAAATTGGACTGGATGGGCTGTTCCACGGATAGTACTCTGATAACTTCCCGCAGAGTACGATATGAAGCCGTCGGTTTTATAGTCTAAAACCCAGAGCCATTGTTAGCTGTTTTGGAATGATCGATCCTTTTCGGTGTGGTGGTCCTTCACGATCTTCAAACGTCACTTCTTCTCCGCCATATCCATAATGTTCAAACCATAATGTTTCCTTGTCATGCCCCTCTTCATGCTTTGAGAGTCGATAAGTTGGCTTAGTTTGTTTTCAACCGCCAATCGCTTGAATTTATTTCCACTGTATCGAATACTCCGTTCTAAATCTGATCTACCCGCGGACCTAAAGGCTGCCCGCGGAAACGTTCTGGAGCCGAAGCATACCGTCCCCAAAGTATGACGTCACTTTTTTTCGTAAAGTATGACGTCACGTTATTGGAAGTGGGAAGCGTCTGTGTCTCTTAGATGGTGTCGTGGTCCTGTTCGAACGAGTGTTCCTATGCTGCGCCAGCAGAGCTCCCATTCCAATTTGCAAACTGGACGGAGTAGCGTATAACTCAAGCTCAAATAAAGGATCATACAAGCGGAAGGTTTCAACGATTCCAGTGCATAATCCAAACTCGGCGCGATAGGAACATTTTTCACCCGAAAGTACATCCAAACCCAAAGTTATGCATTGATAGTGAAATAATCAGATTAAAATCACATGCAGCTGAGCTGCCGGCCTCAACATTGGCGTGGCGTTAATAAAGTGGAAAATTCCGCTATCTAATTTCCCGAAGCCCCTCTTGAATGGCGCCGCGCTATGCTGCAGACCTCATTCTGCCACTCTGCGAGTCTAAATGGAGCTGAACGCGTCCCGGTGGACGATGCAACCCTATGATAGTCCGCGATGCCAATGCAGGGACGTGGGTCCAAGTCCGGATGTTAGGCGAGGCCCTGGGGTCGCGGCCGAGGCGAGCGTTCGCTCCTTTGTCCTCAGAGTTCTGGACGGCACTCGGTAGGGCCTGCGATGCTATCAATCCCGCTGATGTTAATAGGAGACGGCGTCGAGGACCTGATACTGCTGAATGATAGCGCCGTCGCCAGAGGGCCGAATTAGAGGGCTGGGTCGGTTGCAAACTTATTCAGCGCCGCATTGCTGCACGGAGGCTTTAAGTGCTCCGGTGAGCTCCGGTGGACCCAATGCATGCTACCACATGGCGTGACGCAAAGAGGAGATGGGGAGAGATGAAACACTTGGCGAACACTGTGTTGAATCCGCGCAGGAGTTTATTACTTCATTTAGGATGTGCGTTCTCTGTGGCTCCTCCACTGCCATGACCAATATCACTGGGCTGTTCTCGGGCCCAAGTGATATGTAGGGCCCAAGGGTAAATGAGTGAGTTCGGACGAAAAAAGTCGAGCGACAAATAGTCGGCAGGGCTAAAATTCGAGCCGAAAAAGTGGAAGGACAGCAAGGCTAAACGTCGACAGAGAAAAAATCGTGTCAGGAAAAGTCGACGGGCAAAGAACCAGCAAGGAAGATATAGTGTTAGAGCGCGCTCCGTATGGTTCGGCTGTGAACGCTCGAAGGCTGGCTCCTTATTAGGGGCGTTCGCCGGGCGAGTACGGATGGACCCAAAAGAGAGGACCTAGGGATGCAAGGCAGCGGGGCCCATTGAATCCACGGACACATCCAAGAGCAGCCGGAAACCTTCCTTCCCTTCCCCCTTGTGCCAGATGTCCAATCAGGAGGACCCGTGGTCTACCTGTTGGGTTCTCGGGACTACGTGCTTTTATTTTAATCCCAGTCTACCTTTATCCATCGTGAAGATTCGTCCGTTCCAATTTTTTCTACGCTGACTTTCATGCCCGTCGATTTTATCTCTTTCTACATTTTGCGATTTGAGTTCCATCCTAGTGCGCTAGTTACCTGTTAAAGAATTTTCCAGTAGTTTGCCCCGGTCGACTTTTATCTCTTTGACGTTTTGCGACTTGACTTATCCTTTACTACTTTTTTGGACTAGCTTTTATTCCTTTCGATTTTTTCAACTTGACTCCTATCTCTGTCGACGTTTATCCCTCTCAACTATTTTCGTTCAACCTTTTGCGTTCAACTTTTTTACATTCTGATTTTTTCGTTTTCAGACCTTTTGTCCGGAGAATCAGGAATAAGACATGTATGTATCGTCGGGATTCCGTTGCCACTTAATGTATATCTCCATGTCTGACAACAAAAAACGGCGAAAGAAACAAGTTGGCACGTCAGCATTCTTAAGACACTGCATTACTATCGAAGAGAGCCTGAGATTGCATGAGTTTTCGAGTGCCACCCTCGCGCCAAGCCACGCGATATCCAACAAACGTGTCAAAGTTGCGGAACACTATGCTGCGCATGGAGCAGTTGCTCGACATGGCTAGTGTGCGCGGCTCCATGGTACTACTCTCTAAGATCAACGAAATGATAAGCCTCGCAAAAAAAGCGATGTGCCAATAACGGCATGTCTGCACGACGTCCTTCGAACGCCCACCGCTGCAATGCATTCAAAAGGATCTCGCAAACCGTGAGCAGCCAGCAGCGACCAGCCTATCGTGCTGGCCGCTGCTGGTTGCTCCTCTGTCCCGTTCCTCTCTGAGATCGCGTCTGCACTCGGCCGGGTCCCACGCAATGCGAGTGCGTCACTTTAAGAGGTCGGTCGAGCTTGTAGAAAAGCCCACTTAACTCAGGCCTGCCGTGATCAGATTTAACGACGGAAAAATATAGAATTCGAAGCGTGACCAATTTCGTCTGCGATCAAGGTGTCATGCGCTGAGTTCAGTGAGACAGGAAAGGCAGTTCAGTTAAACTTGTTTTACTTATGCAATTCAAACTAGAAACGAATGGCTCCTGCAGTAATTTCCTTTCACATATTGTGTTGCAAAATCAGCTTAAACCAAACTTTCGGCGGCTGAAGCGTTGGGTCACAGGTCACGTCGACTGGGAACTCTCATTCGCTATGCGAGAACGGCTACAGGAGGCTACCTTTGGCCGCGTTGTGTATGCCACTCCTCTGACGCATCCCCAGAGGTCCATGCATCTAACCGAGGTCCTTCCCGGCATGAAGTATTGAGACCTGTCGGACGTGACCAGCGTGTAATCATAAAGCATGGCTCACCCTCTGGCCGAGTCTTGCGCTGACCGATCGGCGTTTGACCCCGTCCCACGCAGGCTGCTCCGATCTTTGGCTCCGACTTACGCCGACCGATCCGACCATGATCCGACCTCCGACCACAAAAGGAGCCGGCCAGTTTAACCTCTGGTCGTGCCTGACGCTCACCGATCTGACCTTTGTCTTCGTTCGGGGGCGGATCTGACTTTTGATCCCGTCTTACGCCGACTGGTCCGATCCTGGACCTTGACTGATGCCATGATTTAACCTCCGGCCTCGCCTGGCGCCCACCGATCCGATCTTTTAACAGGCGCCCGACTCCAAACGATCTGACCCTTGACCTCTTCTGGCGCGGACTGAGAACGTGACCGGGCGGGCCGAGCGGCGTTGCAGACGGCTGGCTCGCCGTGACCGGCTCGCAGTCGGAGTCCTGACGCCCAAATGTCCAGAACCGAGCGGGGCGGATAAACGGTGGTGACGGCTGCCCGGCCGGAATTGGTCGGCCTTAGCCGACGTAATGATCTGGCGTTTCCAGCAGCCGCAGCGTTAGCGCTACGTCGTCGCTCGTGAAACAATTAGCGTTAGGTTATGTGGGCCCGTACTGCGGCGTAATCAGATGTCGCAGGACGCTATCAGCGGAGGCGTGATGCGCCGCCGGCTCCCGTCCGACGGCCGCGTTTTATCCACCGTTTCATATTCTGAGCAAGGCGCTACACAAAGGAGGCACGGAGACGGTTTGAGCTGGCGCCGTAGCTGTCATAGGCACCAGGCCATCTCACCCGAAACACAAACACGCAACACACTTCCCCACGCTACACAATGGAAACACTCCGGCGCGTTTCGTGGCGCATTTGAAAACTTCTGCGACACAACTCGGGCCCGGTCTCGGTGCTGCCAGAAGGCCGGCAACACACGCGAACATCCCAAACTTCCGCCATTCACCACCGAGGCCGATCTGTTCTGACCTGCTCAGGCGGCAGAACGCCCCCCCCCCCCCCCTCCCCGCTCGGCACCGGTTTGCGGCGGAGCGGCGGCGCGCAGGACAAATCGAGGGCGCCCCTCGCGCTCTGAGCCGACGGCGCCGTACCAATTGAGCCCGTCCATTGCAGCGGGCATTGAGCGGCTCAGCGCTAATGCCGCCGTGGCTTGTGGCGGCCGCGGCTCAGCTGGCAGCCCGGTCAGCCTCCGCAGCGGCAGCCGGGGCCGGGCGGGCCGCGTCAGGCTCGAGCAGCGGCCGGGCGGAGCTGACGCGGGCGGAGCCGGGCGACGCGGCGCCGGGCTCGACGGGCTCTGGGCAGCCGCGCTCCGGTGCAACATGAGCGACGCTGTCGCCGTGACCACCCTGCTCCAGTGTTCCAATATTCGGCCACATGGGTGGCAGGGGTGCCGATATTTGTTCATGCTATACACCCGGGCTTGGGGTTCACTGCCTGCTGCCCCTCCCCTTGTTCAAAATCATGCAACCAACATCAAACAAGACGGCTGTCAACCCAGTATCTAAGTGTCTCAGATTTGGCAAACGGGCTGGGTAGGTCATATGTTTGGGTTCGGGGTCAAGGGGCAACGGATTAGTGCCAACGAACTGTGTGTGTGGGGGGGGGGGGGGGGCGCCGGAGAGCCAGGATAATTGTAGCATAAATTCATATTTCCATCCTGCACACCCTACTGCATGAATTTTAGAACACTGCCCGGCTCACATCGTTTTTTATCATTTTTTGCGCCTGGTGCACGACGGCCAGTTTCATCATGGGATCCCTAGAGTGAAATGGCGCGGAAATGACGCAGTGACAGAACGCCCAATGACGATACAGCGCCGCCTCTTGAAGTATTCACATACCTCGATAAGAAAGCTGGCTATGCGTGTGTTGAACAGGCCTATGACTCGGTGCAGCCTGGTCAACGATTTTGGCCATGGTCGATCTTTAAATCGTAGATGGTAATAAAACGTGAAGGAACATGAAGGCTATTCCTCACTTACCTTTAAATATGCTGTGACCCAGCGCGATGGTATTACATGGAAGTAGCGGATTGGCGAGGTTCATGAGATTCACGCCCCGTTTATTCTTGATTTATGGCACGAACAATTCAAGCTCACGGCACCGTAACAGTTAAGCAAGTTGGGGAGATGTAAATCGAACTCGTCAGGCCGCTTCCCTTCCGGCAGCAAGCGTAGTCTATATGAATGCGGAAGAAAGTGTTCGCCGTCTGAAAGTACTAGTTGTGCTGCAATGACACTGAAGGACAAAAGCAAGTCGATTTGTTATCACAAGGCAGTGATCAACATGCAATACAGAAAACACATTTTATGCTGAAAATTCAACGTTCCCGACCGGTCGCGTAATTATACAGTAAGTAATTATAGGAAATTAGCGAGAAATTTCTCGTAATTTCCTGGCAGCTGAGACCCGACTCAGCGCCTGGTGCCATTATAATGTCCGATCACTGTCACTGTCAATGTTAATTGTGCGCTTGTTGTCGAACAACGTCAAGGCCGGAGACTTAAAACCGGTCTTAATGACACAAAGCAATCTGTCGATCTGTCGATCTGGGTAAGGCTGTCTGAAGACAGCTCGTGCTGTAACAAGTGCAGAGAACATGGCTGGGGAAATTAAACACTGGATTGATAAAAACGTCAGGCAGCGCACGTCAGTTCTCCGTGCCGCAACTGGACGCAGCTGGAGGATTCGGTTGAAAACGAACTTGAATATTTGATCCAACAATGAAGGGCTTTGTGAACGTTTGGCACGTCTTCATGCAAAATGAAGCTATCTTGACAAGGCGTGAAAGGGCCTTGGTAAAAGGCAGCACCAACGTTGAGCTTCTGAAGCAAATGTCAGGTTTCTTTTGACGCAGTCTTAAGTTTCGGGTCAAACTAAGCTAACCATCGCGACTAAATGACCGTTCGTTGTCAAGGGTACGTGTATTGACTTGCAAGTTCAATGCATGGGCCGGATCTGGCTACAAATCACTCGCCACCAATAACTGACAGCTGTTGAAATGCGTATGCTCATGAATTCAACGCTTGTTGTATTCGTCGTAAGCAGCCATTCAGCAATAAAAACTCCGCTGGAATGACTTTTTCCAGAAGGGAAATGTGTCCCCTATAATGGTTTTTTTCCAGGCGCCCACGCAAACCCTCGCAGGTACTGATGTTCGGAAAGCTGGCGATAGTGGGAGGCATGCCCCTCCTCCCTCTTGTCCTGCTCACACCCTGCAAACGGCAGTGTCAGTCCTCGGCGAGTGGGCGATGATGCGACATGCCGGGGTCGGACGGAGTGGGGCCGGCCACTGACGGAAACCTCCTGAGAATCGGCCGGAGGTCATGATTGCTCCGCGCCTGCGTGTCCCCATTCTTCGGTGATTCTGCCCCGCCGCCAGAGTGCGGTCAGCAGCGCGCCTGGGCGCCGATGGTGCTGAACGACGGCTCCGCGTTTGCCTTGCTGTGGCTAAAAGGATGCGAACTTATCTGTTTTCCTGTTGAGTTATCGATAGCTGGCTGTCTGGTTAGCAGACACGCCAAAAATGTTCTGTTCAGTTCGACGCTGTTTTAGAAAAAAAACAGGTAGCGTGGCATAGTTGAACTCCTTCAGTGCGCATACTAACACAAGGAGACTCATTTCACTGTGTAACATTTGGTCTTGTTCGTGATGTTAACACAGGTCACTTTAAGAAAACACTTCACGCAGAAAATAATGTAAAATGAACAAGGTACATGGCCGACAATGCTTTTGACACGTAAGTGGAATTACAAACAGCAGAACACTGAGCTGATACCGCTGATCACATTATCTCCACTTTAATACATTCCACAAAGCATGCGATGCCATAATACGTACCAGAACATTGCATGACATAGCTTCACGACTTGACAAAGAGCGTTGCTTAAAGATATGCTGTGGTCATGGCAAATTTGCATCCATGCACAACGCGATTTTAACCTCGTGGTTTCGCTCTTAAAGCACGACCCAATGATGATAACTGACCCAATGATAACGCAACTTCCTTGTTGTGGCTTCCAATTTAGCCTGTTTTTTCGCCTTGAAACCCCCCGAACGACTGCTGGGCCACGTTTGCCAGTTTCAACGCGCACCCCAACGCTGCAATTAGCTTTGCGGCTTACGTGCCAACGCGGGCGTTGGCGAGCTCTTCGCCTCGTCGTCGGGGGAGGGGCGTGCGCCGGTTCCCACGGGCGGTGGCAACGGCGCCTCCCATCTGGAGCGGCGTCCCTGGGGCTGGATTAGCCTGCGGCACTCGCCCGGCCCTCCGCCGCCGGCGCCCGTGCCGAGCCCCCCCCCCCCCCCCTCCCAGCCCCTCCCCATGCCATTCGCCGACGGACGAGCGCATTTCTCAGCAAATTGAATTCTCCAGCTCCAGGCGGCGCAACTTCTGCAAATGCGCCTCCCAGCCTGGCGAGGGGAGTTGGCCGCTGAAGACCACAGCCGCTGTAGCTGTCGCTGCCGACTGCTGCAGCTGATCGGCTGTGTGCAGCAGGCGGCCGCAGCAGCTGCTGCGCTATTAATGGCCGTGGCTGGTCAGATACCTGCAGCAGTTGGCTCAAACAGCCTCTCTGTTGCCTGGTGCATCCAGCTGCTCACTCAGCTGGTCAGCTAAACGCAGCTGGCCGGCGAGCTGGCCAGCTGCCCAGCCCGACCGACTGCTGCAGCTGTCAGCGCTGGAATGGTCGCTTGCATGACAACGCTGCCGGTACTCCCAGCCGGAGTCCGCGCGGCCACTACCGCTAACAGGCTGACGTCTACGAGCGGTATCGAGTTTTGTAAGTGTGGTGCCGCAGTTGAAAGGGCTCAGAACGGTTACAGCTGACGAGCCGTGCCAGTCCACAGTGTTTGTGGGCGGGCTGTTGGTGTGTACTAGAGACGCAGCTTTCTCCAAAGTCTCAGCCTGCTGTCCGGCCCGGCCCGGCCAACTGCAAATTTAGCCGCCAAAAGCCTGCTGTGCTATCATGCTGACCCGGTGTTGAACGGCGAAGATGAAGGTAATTAGGACCAGTATTCTATACCTTCTTGTATTTCAAACCTGTACATGACATGTACATGCCGAATGCCATATCATTTGAAACATGCACAACAAATATATTTGCCAAATGACATATCAGTGCCATCTAATGTACTACACCGTTTGCATAATACCACTGGTTTTACTTAAACAGCAGTGTTAAAGGCACGTGGACTACGGAATTGCTATAGCACCGAATTACACCTAAAACACTGTGATGACGGTTTCCAGCTACAAATGAAGAGCAACATGGTAGTTTAAAATCGTTCCTCGCCGAAACGTACCAGCGATTTCACGCTTGTACATCATCTCGGTAGATCAATACACTAGAGCCTCTAAAATTGTCTGCATCAACTGATGGCCTTGTACAGACAAGTTATTTCAAAATGCAGGCCGTGTCAATCCTGGGAAGTCTTTTCAGTTCATAACGCTGTACACGAGCATAAGTAATATTAAGTCCCAGCGGAGACATTTGTTTTGCAACACCGCCACTGGAACCAGACATTTCCAGTTTGCCTACCTCACAACATTCGCATGCGCCACAATAGCCGCCATGTTATAATCCGTATTCAGGAAAGGAATTCGAGCTTTTACATGGTGCTAATTTTCATAAATGGATAAGTCATGCAACAGGGTAACATAAATACGGCATGACAGCTTTGAAATGATCCATATTTCCCTCTTACCTATGCCCATGCTTCTCTCCCGGACGACGGTTACCGCGCCATCTGTGATGCTTCTCACAAGGATAACAATAACATGGAATCCAAGAACTCTACCTGTACCATTCAACGGACGTCATTCGCATTTATCAATGCCACGAAAACCGTGAAATGTTGTTAAATACTTAAGCACTATATCTAGGAAAAGAGAAATTGGCAAGGCATTCTGAGCGGCCCGCTTACACCTAACATGACCTGATGACCGCATTTTTGGATCTGTATCGAATATTTGAATGGCGTCATGCTTTGAACTGAAATTTTTGACACAGCTCGTGTACAGATTCATTTGATATAAAAGATGCCAGAATCAGAGTACATTTTGTGCGAGACCTTTTCGTTGTAAATTTATGGCAATCTCACTGAGAGTAATACGCAGCGACGTAAGAGCCCCTGTCGTCGTGGTCGTAAATTGTACGTTCTTGCGAGCACGAAAAACACGGTTAAAATAGACAAACACTACATTACCAATGTCCAGATTTCGACATCTGTTGTGCTAGTGATAATCAGGCAGCTGCTGGCTGTACTGACCTGTGAGCGAGGCGGGGGTAATCATGTGACACATTACATTAATTACCGATGCTTTCTTAAATATGGTTTTTGTATGAACTAAGAAAATATGAGTGCGCCCCAGCTTCGCAATAGCAGCCGAGTTTAGTTTTTGTCGTTTACGTTTGTTTAGATAAATGGCGCATCTCACAACGGTTCAGTAAATTTAAGTCAACCCTTAAGAATTTGGGTTGTTATTCTTAATATTTTCACTGAATTTTTTAGATGCAAGTTTTGACTTTGTGGAACCTGGTTTACTGGTGTGCTACTTGTATACAGGTTATGCCATGGGTTTTCTGTCTCTAGAGCCCCTGCTAGGAAAATAAAAACGTGATTTGTTTATAACCATTTGGTATTGTTGCATAGATTTAGCAGTGCGTTCTTATTTTTCAAAGGCTTGAAGACTTGCGTTCCATCAAAAGTGCAAAACGCAGCTCGTTTTGATTTTTGACGCGCGAAAGCTCGCCAAGCCGGGCCCATAAGCGGGTAAAAAAACCGCGGGTTTTTACCCGATCAGATGTGGCGGGTTGACGGGTTGAAAAGTTTCGTCTAGTGTGCACCGTGATGCATAACGATCTCTAACGTTAAATAGAACGGAGCACAGTCTGGTAAGATGCTAATTTCAGCTATCCTCATTTTTATTGAGGCCGATGAATTACGTTAAATCACGTCGAATTTGCCTTGACTATGCTATTTTGCCAATACCATTTCCCGCATAATATCTTAATTTGTGATGCTTCTTTTTTTGTTGGATCGTTTTCTCTGTTTCTTACACAGTTATGAAAGGCGTCCCAGGGTTCTGCCTGGCTCACTTCTGTCTGACAAACACGACAGTCCCGGCGAACCGTAGGGTACATCTCTAATCTTGCGTTTGGTTCCATGCTTGTAATGATAATACTGTAAATGGTGTGGACAGCATGTTCAAAATATGGTTCAGTAGGCGACGCCATGCTCAACGGTTGCAAGCTGAAAATGTATATTTGGCTTGTGTTCCTCATCGGCTTTGAATAATGCTTACAGAAGTAAACTATGGTCGTTGTTTGATGAATCATAAATCACATATTACGATGATGACGTAATTGTGTGTCTTCTAAAAGTGATGACGACTGGAAGCCGAACCGAAGGCATGTTGCATTTGTGGATTACTTTGAACTTTCCGTCGTTGAGCATGAATTTAGCTGCTGAACCGGATTTCGATATCTATCTCGATATCTTGGTATCTGACAATGACACATCCCAGTCTTAAATCACTCATTAAAGAGAATGTTCACTCATAAAGAGAATGTTCACACATTTGAAGTGCTTAATCAAGCATCAGATATGATGGCGTAAGCTCGCTTATAACTATTGGCTTACTTTGAAGTGGAAAAGACTGTTCTATACAACACCATTTATCTGTTTAGTAAATATTCTCCTGAATACGGCACTGACTGATGACGTCATCGCACCTCACGCAACACTGATTGGGAGCCAGCTCATGGATGTTATATCTTGAATTCGTGCTCACGAATATCAGTTATGAACCACCCGACCAATATATTTTCTCGGCCTTGGTCGCCTCATGCTTATGGAATGGTAGGATTTGAATGGCGTTATTATGACACCATCAATGTCAAGTTGACCTTGAAATACTGTTCCCGAAATACTCTCCCCATTTTCACGGGCCTGTGGCCCAGAAACCAGAGGGGCTTAGGCCTTAAGGAGGCGACAGGGCTGCGAACGGCACCAAAAGGTCTTCAAGATGGCTATTTCAGTTGAAAATCCCATAGATATGTGGAGCACTTCCTTAAATGACCTCGCTGACGTCACAAAACGTTTTGACAACGTTGTTTGTTTGACAACGTTGACAAACAAAACGTTGATTGCCGTTTTATTGCCCTTTGGTTGCCTTCTCGTACAGGCAAAACGTCTCTGTCGTGATGGCAACGATATTAACTGTCTTGCCCCACTGATATGGAGATCGGTTTCATCTAGATATTCTCCAAAAATGTTTTCCGACAGCCATTTTATGATATGAATGCTGGTTTAATTCTTCAATTTCTATATCCGTTTGCAGCTTCTATCTGGCGTTCAAGCATAGCTGGGCTTTAACATCGGGCCGCCCGGTCCTCATCTGTCGGCCAGGTAGCAGTATGTTGCCTCAGCTGCCCGCCCTGAGGCGCACGGCTCTCCGATCGCAGCCCATTGCTCCTGGTTAGCTGCCACTTACGCCCCCTAACTTCCAAAACTGCTGGCAAATCATGCCGTTTAACCAGGCGGCCGGCCATAATGGGCCGACATTCACGGCTCTCCCGGTCGACCCAGGAATTGGAAAGCTGTCTATAATCCGGACCAATTCGGCCGGTGCGGCATGCGGTGCGCACGGCTGAGAAATCGCTCGTCGGTTCTGGTCGCGGCCAGTCCATGTCACGCGATCGGTCCGGGCGGCGACCGCGCAGGGTCGTTCGGGCACCGCTCGGTGGGTGACCGCACGGGCTGATCAGGTGCCGCTCGCTGGGTGACCGCGCAGGGTCGCTCGGGCACCGCTCGGTAGGGGACCGCGCAGGGTCGTCTGTGCACCGCTCGGCGGGTGACCGCGTGGGTTCGCCCGGACGCCACTCGGCGGGTGAACGCGTGGGTTCCCCCGGACGCCGCTCGGTAGGTGACCGCGTGGGTTCTCCCGGACGCCGCTCGGCGGGTGACCGCGTGGGTTCCCCCGGACGCCGCTCGGCGGGTGAACACGTGGGTTCCCCGGACGCCGCTTGGCGGGTGACCGCGTACGACGAGACGGCCGGCTCCGTCCCGCCCTCCGTCACCCGTCCGGACATCGTCGAACTGATGGCGCGGGGCATGATTTCTCTGACAAGCCGACAGGCAGGCGTGGCTGGCGCCCAGATTGAGTCGCCGGCCGCTGCAGGCGGGGGCGGCGTGACCAACCGGCTCGCGACAATTCATTACGGGCGCGGCCGGGCTCATTCGAGTGTCATCGCTCAGGCACAGCTCCTCGTGCGCTCGACAGCGCCCGCTCGGCCGAACGCGAAATTAAGCGATCCGCGTACAATATCGCATACGTGGCATTCATCACCGACTGACCATTACTCAGAGGCGACAGGCATGTGTGACGCAGAATGGTGTGATGCAAGACCTGCGGGCGAGGGCAGCGTTTCGTTCGTTACGCCACCCGCAAACCACCGACCGGTGTCGGACGGAACGCCATCTATTGCAGACATTTGAACCATGTCCGTTGGTGACGATGTCCGCGGTGGAAATTTGCGGTCATGCAATCTGCAGCCCCCTGTTTGGCATGGCATCGCGGGGTTGCGGATTATGCGGGCAAGTCCTGGTGGACTGGTGGAAGAATATATCCATGCGGGTTCAAACTGTATCCGACTGGTGAGTTTCTCGCATCATTCATTCTCAGCGCTGTGACATTTTCACCCAAAACAGCGAAGCGTTGCATTTACTCGCAACATCCAGGACTTCTGTAGTGCAAACTTCGTCCTTGATCTAAGATTCAAGATTGAACCACACATGATTTGCTCGAGGCTGCACCATCACAGCGCGAGCAGTTACGCCAGAGCAAAGCTGAAGTTGTATCCTGTGCCGATGGCATGACATTACTAATTGACTGCTGTTTGTTTGTAAGCGGGACAACGACTTCACATGCGCTCTTGTTGGGCATGACTGAGAAGACCCATATAGTTTGGTAATCGCAACTCATACCCTTCCTACACCGCGGCAAACCATAAACAACATATACTGCCGCATCTGGTTCCCAACCAGGAAAGTGCATTCCCAAATTATGTTCCGTTAGGAGTGCGCCTGGGATGCAATGATAAATGACAAGATTTAAGGCTATCATATACGCTGAAATCTGTTCGACAAGTTTCCAGAAGTCCGGGAAAACTTTGCAGATAACACCATGAAAGCCAACTGCTCGCCGCGAGCTCATTTCGCCGAGTGACAGCGTCCAATTGGCTGGGTGGCGGCGACGGTACGACACCAGTCTAATCCTGGCCGGTGATTTAGCTGCCGGGATCATTGGCTTGCTTATATCTGATGTCATGCTCACTCCCGCGCGAAAAATTCACCGCAGCTTCCTGCTCCGTTTCAGCGTGGATTTTGGACCTCTTGATTGCTGGTTATGGTCACATTGATGGCTGCATTGATGTTGCGGTTGCATTTATGGTTGCATTGGTTGTCACATTGGTTGTTAAATTACTGTTATGATTGCATTGATGGCCACGTTCATGTTTTGGTTACATGGATGTTATGGTTACATTGCTGTAATGGTTATGTTGATGGTTGTTATGTAATGTAATGTAATGGTTGTTGTTGTGTTTAGATGGCACTAATGGTTACATTTATTTCAAGGTTACGTTGACATTTACACTGATGTTATGGTTAGTTGGATGGGGACACTTAATGAACCGCCATATCGATGGTCGACCCAAATTATGTTGTTTTGGTATCTGAAACAGCAGATGTGGACAATGTTTGTATAAAGGTTATGCGAGCCGTTTTCACGAAGGATACAGTGTAAAAACTATTCAAATTTTTTTAAAGAGCTTCCTGGGTTCATGTACCGGCCATACACTTTATGTCAGCGATTTATGGTTAGAAATGCTTGAAAGAAACTTAAAACATGCTTGTAAAGCCGCTTAATTTGATAAAATTGCGATTAGCTGGCCACAAGCAAAGTCATGCACTTATGAACAGGTTTGATGTCAGATCTCTTTCTACCGAAACGTTTCAAAACTTGTTTAACAAAAATTGGTGGCAGTTGTGACGCAGAGGCGACAACACACTCCTATATCCTTGTAGCGTCCCTGTTCAAAGGCGCACAACACTTATTGAGCTTACTTACAGTACTTATAGAGCTTGCTCACAGCACTTACAGAGCTTACATGGCTTCCGTACCTTAACATAATCTAAGGTGAATGATCCTTGAATGGCAATATTCTAAAAGCTTTCCTTGATCCACATAGCACCGATGTAAACACTAATGGAGGAGCAGGCATTCACAGCCCTCGTGGATACACGTGTTCACATAAATCGTGTGGATGGAGCTGGGTGAAAACAGTCTTTTCTTTGTAAAATTATTTAGTATGAAATAAACCTTCGTAGAAACATTTAAAGAGCTTCGTAACATTTCAGTGCATCAGTCCATCGTGAAAAGGGCTTTTGCGTTACACATTTATTGTCTATGGAATAGATGCGAATAGGGTTTAATAGCAGAGAGCGTCGCTTAAAGCCTCCGGAAACCCCTGGAATCGTCATATTCTCGCAGAGTGTCCGGAGACTATGATAACAAAAGCTTTAATGTCTTGCCTCCATCTCTAACTGTTTATTTCCGGCTCGACTGCTCTGCCAAGAGAGCGCAGCGTGCAGAGGTGCCGCTCCAAGCGCTCCCGCTGAAGCGCACCCAGCGTGATACTGAGGTCGTGCTCATGGACCACCCGAGGTTACCGCACTCCTGATGGTGCCCAGCTCAGGATCCTCTAGGTACCGTAGGATCCTCCATCACCAGGTCCCGTCTGAAGACTGTCCCTGTTGACTCGAATGACCGTGCATTGAGGACGTTCAGGCCGGGGCCCCTAAGAAGCGGACTTCCGCGTGGCATGGGAAATGATCACGGTTAGGTGTAAGTGACCTCATGCTGCGTCTTAGGACAATTACGTCATTTACGGGTGCAAGCCGCTCAGATACAGACGCGCTGGCATTCCAGAGCTCCGGCTAGGCGGGTGCGATCATTGGCGCACGCATGTTGCGCAATACCTGGGCGACCGATACCCCTTGATTGATCACCAGGCAGACTATCTTCCGTAGCGCGGACATATTGTATTCCGGCATATTCGGCCTCAGGCTTATGTATATCGTGTATCTGTACGCTTGGTGACCCGTGTACAGGCCGCTATCTCTGCGTTGTGGGAAGCCTTCATACGGACAGGCTGGTGTTGAAAAGTAATGGTGAGCCTTACCGGCCCTCTGATGCCAACGAAGCTAAGCTTTGGCTTGCTGTACAGCCTCAGGCACTTTTTATATTCATTTCTGGCTCGAAATTGGTAAAGCGTGCGTCCTTGTCCGCATGTTACTCACATACTACTCTTGTGCACGAAGTCTTTCCGTACCTGGAATCAAAAGGGAAATTTGTCACCTTTTCATTATGTTTTGAATGCGTCTTGAAAAAGCCAGGTCGCAGTGCACAGAGAAAAGCTGCTGCCATCCCCTGCAATATCCCTATGACAGACATGGCTTAAAACACTTAAGCTCCTGACAATACCCGTGGCGAGGCTCCGACTGGATTTGGAACGTTTTGTGTTACACAGTGCTCACCGTTCGTTGGGAGTGGTGAAAACATGGTATCCAAACAAATCCAGTCCCTTTAATACATGTCATGTTATGGAGTGTCCAGAGTTTTTCTTTGATTATATTTTCGGATCGGCTTTTAAAGAGTTTCCTTTGACGTTCTTCCCTTCCTCTACGTTGTTAATTTTACACGGTCTACATCGCTCAACATCTTACGTTTTTGCAATACCTGCTGTGCTTAAAACAGCGTGACCCTGCTACAAAAAGCGCCGTTAAGTTGAAACATTCTTGTCACTGATCACCTTCCTTAAGATTCAAGTTCAACTGGAGCTACCAACATATTTGGTTCTACATACAGTCGGTGTCAAACTCCCTGTGATCTCACAGGCTAGCGTGTATGATAGGCCTCAGCGGCCTCAAGCCTTTTATCCTTATTTGGTTATTCACGAATCATCCAAGAAAGTAGTCTCTCATGGGCCTGAGGGAAGAACACCAGTTTTATTGCCAAATGGCATTCACCCCAATGGTTAAATCGACGGTAGAAATTGAAGTACAAACTGTACTGAAGTGAATGGGCAGCAAAAGTTTGCGTTATTTTGTGTATCGATAATGGTACCTATTGTATTTGTTCTAAGAGCCAGTCCGAACACACCGGTTGGATACATTTCTGAAATCAGGTGCCACGCACAGCAGTGTTTTTGTGTGAGCCCTGGCCCCCACCATCCGATCACACAACCTCAGGTCAACGGAGAATTCTGCGGCGGAAGCTTAACATGCGCACAGGTAGCGGTTAATTTGACCCCCTTCCCCGAAGGTTTTTCGGAATGACTTTCGAATGACACGACGTAGCCGCGCTCAACTCTACATAGCTGTCGCAATTGAATATCGGATCTTTTGGTACTAAACATAGATGTACCTCGTTAGATCTCTGACCTATGGCAGGCCAAAGTTTGGCCTTAGCTATCAGCAGAGGCCATTTCCAAGCAATCGTCCAACCTGGTGAGACAACTGAGTGTTAGAGGAGGCCATACATCTCTGAGATATTTTTTAGGGCAATACACCGACTGAATTTGGAATTGCAACGAATTACATTGACATAGGGTAAGGTGTGAAGGTCAGACAGAGGTCAAAACCAACCTGTTTTCTTACTCGAGGGTCTGCTTTATGGCGTCGTTTTAGTTGTTCATTTCGGATTAATAAACGACAGGGAATGGAATAAACATGTTCCACATACTTCTTAGAGGTCAGAATTGCTTTCAGGAACATACTGCCTAGCGTAATTCCTGACGCTTGTCATAATGGAAAAATAACAGTAATTATTTTCGGCCACCGTGACCTTTAAAAGTTCGAACAAGTTCACTGACCTGACATGTACACCACTGAACTTCCGCTTAGAACAGGTATCTAGACTCACGACGGTTGAGTGGGAAGGTCTGGGGACACTTTCAATAACAATCCAAAGTTTGACTTTGTCTGACCTTGGTTGACCTAAGGTCATGACCTAGGAACCTTAAATTTCGACATACGTGAGTTCAAGAACAGAAAAATCCACCCTGAAAATTTAGGACTTCTAGCTATCTTGCTTTCCGAGATTCCAGCAGGGTCAAATTGGCCCCACCCCATCCGAGGGAAGGACATTCAACCGGCCACCCGGACGCGTATTATCGTGCCACAATGTTCGGCACGGTCCTCCTGCCCTCAGCCGTCCCCTGACCTTTTGACGCGGCCCGTGCCGGCGTCCGCGGGCCATCCCATTCCGGGACAAATAGCGATCGTCAGAGGGCCTCAAACCATCCTGCCACGCGCTGGGAAATCGGAAGGCAGGCGCTTCAGCGAACTGAACTGTCCGGGAGGACATATTCGCTTTTGATAAATGTGCACGGATACTATGCAAGGTGGAGCTCAGCTACAACAAAATTGGCGGATGGAATGAGTCAGAAACAGGCACGCAATCAGAAGTTCAGAGAGTCTTCCATCCACAGAACTGTGAAAAGAAAGCGAAAGTTGAGAATCAGCTACCGACATACTTTCTAACAAATGCATAAATGTAATCGCTGAGTATTCACCTTTAGGGAGACCTGCTCCACGTGTGCGCAGCACTGCCACGATCGTGCGGAATACGCTCTCGTTCTGCGGTCGCATTTAGCGCAAAGCACAGAACACAAAAGCACAAAACGATTCAGTCTGCAAATAGAGCGTCATATTTTTACACTGTCCCAGAGGAAGCCGAACAGTTACGAGAAGTGGTTATTGCCGACGGCAGTAGCGTTCAAATAGTACATACAGTTGGTTTGATGGATTCAGTAGTACTTCCTACGAACGCAAGAATGCGCTGGATAGCCACCCTGTCATTGGATAAAATATTCCACCGGTGATGAGCACGCGAACGTCATTGGTCGGAGCGCGACCTAATGTGGAGCACGACCGAAGAAGTGTGATCTTTCCCCGCGCGAAATTGTCATGCTTCAAGAGCGTTTTGATACCACGGAGCGCCAGAAGCATTGCCGGCTAGTCAGTTAGATCGGTTTTAGGGTTGTACCCGCCTCCGAACATATCGTCTTGCCATTGCCGATCGCACGCGACACTGCCCAGTGTTCACATGCCACGTGAAGCCCTGTAAACTCGGCCGCGGAGTCGTGACCAGCGTCGGCTGCGACCTAGCCCCGGCCTCGTGTGAGCAGCGCCGCGGCGATGACCACCAGCGCCGCAGCCCGCGGTTGGCGCTGCCCGGGCGCGCGCTGCCACGGGGAGCCGATACAAAGACGCGGCCACAGCGCGGCCGCTGCTGCTCATCGTTAGCGTGCGCCTGGGACGGAAACGGTGGCGAACGGTGAAGAGGGTCGACGCGTGACTATTATGGCCGAGGCAGCGGCGCAGGGGGCGCATTGTCATCGGCGGGAAGTGACGCTGAGCATCCGGTGTGTCACACCGGCGCCGTTATGAGTGTAGATCGGGCCGGCTATGGTTGACGTTTGTCGTGCTATGTTATGCCTCTAGTGACTGAGTGTGCGCTCATCTGATCGTTTGTGTGGTGTTTTGGGGAAATGCGTGAACAAGCAGGATTCGGCATGACGACGAGCGATACAATGTAGTTGAACAAAAGCTTAGGCGCATACCGAGTCATTTGTTATCACGGCGGCCAGACGCTGCGTCCACAGGCTCGAGACTCTAGTGCAGCCCCAAAGGATGGCAGCTCTTTCAACAAGATCCGTGACCCTGTTCTCTGAGGGTTCACCCAACCTCTCCTGATGCCAGCTCCCCCGGAAGGGCGAACGAATGACATAATCCACAGACGCACTGGAGGTCACCGACATGGTTTGCTACGCACTGGGGACTGGAGAGGACTGACGCCATAAAACGGCCCGCGTGGCGGTCTGATGGCTCGTGGGAGCCAGCGGTGTTATGGTGCATGCTGCAACACTTAAATAAGTCTAGTTCCGGGCTGCGGAAATTCTTTAATCTTTATCAAAATCTACGCGTGAGCGGCGACACATATCGGCTATCCACTTACGTTAACAGAGGCGGATGATGAGGATTGATCTCGCTTCCGTTTCTGCAGAGGCGTGGGCCATGAGGGGCAGAATTGCAGGGCGTAGAAAAGAACTTAGACGTGGATTAATGCCAGAAATTCGTGTTGTTATTGACAGAGAATGCTGGCAAAAGGCCAAGTACGCATATACTACTACATTCATATGGCTGACACATAAATTGGCTACTATCAATCATCGAAGCAGCCGTCTCGGCCATTGACGTAGCAGCGGCGATAGAGAGACCATGTCAAACCCTCTCAACCCGGGATTGACCGGGGAGGGGGTCAAATCTTCCCCCCTTCCTGTTCAATATGCGCAATGATTCAAAACGCATCGAGATATCGCTGCGAAATGTTGAGTAGTTGCCAATTGGTGGAGTTCTACGCATTGTGCCAAAATAACAATTATGATATCGTAACATATCAGAGGTGACTTCAAAATGACGTCATGTTTGTTGATTGTTCTCACTTTTTTGTCAATTCCATTTTTGTCAACAATTGGCACGCTTTTTCAACGCAAAGGATTGCTCCAGATACACAAGTCTACAATTAGAAGAAACGCTCTTCAATACATAACTGTTTCACTATCGTGGAACGTTTTTTATGACTTCAGGGTCACGGCCATCCACTGTCCAAAGTCCTTTCCTACACGTTGGAAACCCACAGTCTGTCTTCCTTAACATCACCGCCCTGAAATCCTGGATGCTCTCTGGTACTTTTCAGCTTTTCAATCTCAGCAAACCTTTGATTTTAATTTCATCCTGGAACACATCCTCACTTAAGCTGTGCCCAGTCGGGGATCTGAGACAACCGCGACCGGCCGGGGATCTGAGACAACCGCGCTCGGCCGGGGATCTGAGACAACCGCGCCCGGCCGGGGATCTGAGACAACCGCGCCCGGCCGGGGATCTGAGACAACCGCGCCCGACCGGGGATCTGAGACAACCGCGCCCGGCCGAGGTTAGGGGTGGGGAGTTGAGCCCTAAGATCTCCAACTTCAAGACGTCGTGCGAGAAAACAGTTGCCGTCGTGTAATACCGTCCAGCCATGAAGAATGCACACCAAGGTTTTGGCCTTACGTCAAATGTGAATTCACCAGAAGTCACGAAAGGAAAAACGGTCTTTTGATAGATGGAGTTAAAACATGTGATAACACGCGCCCGGGGGGCCGGCTATACCCTTTGCTTGGGGGTTCAATTTGACCCCTGAGATATCGGGAACTAAGAAA
>NW_023596576.1:16528589-16532663 GCF_011947565.3 Pollicipes pollicipes
AGCGACAGAGACCAGGCCAGACCCGGATAAACAAACAGGCGGCCGCAGGACGAGTGGCCGGCCGCAGGCGCGCGCTCAGGCTGACACCGCAGCCGACTAGCCGACAGGCTGACAGCGGGCGCAGCCGGGCCGGGCCGGGCCGGGCCGGGCCGCCGCCGGCCGCGGCCGACAGACCCTCCAATTGATTCCATCACGGTCCGAGCGACAGCCTGTCACGGGGCGAGTGACGGGCCGTCCGGGCGCCACCGGTGGCCGCGCCGGACGGCTGCCCGGCCGCCGGCGACACGGCCCGCGCCGACCCCGCCCTCGCCGCCGCGCGCCGACCTGGCGGCGGCGGCGGCGGCCGTCCGCCGCCAGCGGGCCGGCTGCTGTGGCGCCACGGACCGATCCCTGGACGCCGGCGGACGTCCTGGGCGGACCGGCCGGCAGGAAGGCCGCCGTAGCTGGAGGCGTCCGCGCTAGTCGCAGACACCCCCGGGAAAAGTCGCACACCAGAGCGAGGGTAGCGCGAGCGTGGCGCTCTGGAGGACAGCTGCCCCTGTCTGATGTACCGACTGAGGGCCGCTGGAAACATATGTGGGTCGTTGAGGCCTACACCAGGCGGCGTAGGCACAGGTACGGATCAGTGTTAACAGAAGATAAATGAAGTTGCCCCAGGCGCAGATGCCGATGGCAAAGGTCGCAGTGAGATCGCTTGGCTGCGAAAGAGCGGCTCGGTCCAGGCATCAAGATGATGGAAGGCAGCCCTGGGCAGAGCTCTCAAAACGACCAGATATTCTCCTTTAGAAAAAAATATGCTACTGGCACCGCACCGATAGCAGCGTGAATACAAGGATAATGATCGAAAGGCGGCTATAAGTTGACGCGTATTTGAATGCTACCAGTGATGATGATGGTGAGTGGTAATTTAAGTCAGTAATGTCGAGTTTGCAGTGGTCAATACAGGGTACTATCAATCGGTGAAATAAAACCCCCACACCGCCGGTCCCGTCAATGCTCCGGTATCACGGGTACTGAGTTAGCGGCCGTCGCCTTTACGCTGGCGTAGGTTTCTTTTCACCTCCCGGAGCTGGCGCCGAACTGAATACTGCCTTCACCACCGGGTCGTGCTGAACGCACACCTCACCAGCCGGCCGGCTGGGTCCAGCAGCCTCACCTCGGAGGAGGTGCCGGGACAATCCACCTGAGGTCCACCCTGGGCGGAGGTGCGCCCCAGCACGGGCGGCCCCGTGCTCGGCGCCGTCGTCGCCCGGCGGCGACGGGCCGGCCGGCGACCAGCCTCTCGAGGCCGGCGCCGTCCACGCGCTGTATTGATTGGCCGAGTGGCCGTGGCGCGCCGCCCGGCCGGACGGCCGCAGGGTCGACTTCCGGGCCGGGCCCGCGTCACTCTCGGAGCGGCGCCGGCACGCGGCCGAGCTGCTCTCCCGGCGAGAGGGCGGGCGGACCGACAGAGCGCCACCCGCCCTGCCACCCACTGGACACGGCCGCAACAGCCCCTCTGGCACGCCCGCTCCGGCTCCCTCCCCCGTGTGGTACAGGCGTCATGGGGAGGGGGGGGGGGGGGGCGGACGACATCGGCTGATCGGCGGCTGCTGGTCACGAACAACGCCGGCGATCATTGACGCCTTGGAGTCGACACGACGTGGGGCGACGAGAGCGCGGCCAATCCGGAGCAAGACCGCCATGAGGCGCAAGGCCACTAAATCCGCACATCCAAGGCGGATCCCATGACCTCAGGTGAAGAAGACGTTCCCAGTGGCACACAGAGTGAGTGATGGCCGCCGCGTCACCTCCCCGACGGGGCGGCTTCCCAGCCAACTCCGGCCACAGTCACATGAGGCAGGTCATCGCGGGTCCGCCGGCAGGCTCGTCCTGGTATCCGAGCCTCTCAGCCCGCCGCTCGGCCGGCCAGGCGAAAGTCCTGCCGGCCGGGCGCGACGCGGCGATCCGCAGCACCATCTGTTGTCCACCGCGCGCAACTCGCCGCTGGCACCGTCCCAGCCGTCCGCCAGCTTTTTGTGCGCCGGCCCGCTGCCAGCCGGCCCTAAAATAAAATCCGCACTGACGACCCGCGCTGCTCATCTAGCGGACAGCCACCAGCGCGTCAGCGGCGCGGCGCTCGAAGCCCGGCGGCCCGGCGCGGCCCGCGGCGGTCCCGTGGTGAGCCGCGTCGCCGCCTCGGCTGGCCGGCCGCCGGCCCGGCCGTGTTGCGCAACGGCGCGCAGGCGGCCAGCCGCCCGGGCTGACACACTGAGCCTCCCGCAGCCTTGGCAGATACAGAGCAGAGCTCGGTCCGGGTCAGGCTCGAAAACGATTACGACTCCGTCCGTCAAAGCTGCAGCTGACAGGGCGGTCGGGCTTGATTCGAACCATTTCATAGTCCGCGCGGCTTACGATGCGAGGGTAAACACGCGAGGGGAGTTGTGGCGCGGTCGGCGCCACAGCAGACTTGCGTTCGGACTCGGCACCAGCTTTCAATACCAGCGCAATTCATAAGTCGCTGGGTTCACTTGAAAAAACGGAGAGGCTGGCTGTAAATGCCTTCAGGTTAAATGAAATGGTTAAAAAATTAAGTCCCGCAGATTTTTTCGTCGCCGCCTTTTTGCGGCCGAGTTGCACCGCAAAGTCCAGACACATCAGGTGTTCAGGAGTTTCGTGCAGTACCCGTCTAAGCCTAGAGCAATTTATTTGCACTAAACTGCTGATAAACACAACATGGGATGCGCGCCTGACAGCGCATGCACCACAGACAGAGCAGAGGTCGAAGTGCTCGATGTACATAAGAATGTCTGCGCACACCGTGTCAACTATTCTAAAGCACCGCGACGAGTGCCGTGTACCTCGATCAAGATCGTGAATTTGCCAGTCAAAACACGTGAATCTCGCTTAAAGATACTCCGCTCAAACTCTTGGTGTGACTGTGCGCTTAACAGACCACATTCCACGGCATTGGTATGATTATGAGTTTGCGAGTTCTCCACAGGCGATTCAAAGTAGGCACACGTCAAAAACCAGGTTGGCGTCGTCATGTACATACGTGAAATAAGGGGCATAATTTCGCAAAGTAAGTGGACGGAAATGTCTGCACAATGAAAAATGCCTCAAACTACAACCAAAATACAAACAGGAGCTCATCTCTAAATTTGACTTCCTTTCATCCCAAGGTCCGTGTGTTCGAGCCGTATGCCCAACCGAACAGGACACTATTATACCCTGCGTGGGATACAAAAAAGGGGTAATTGTGGAAAATGATGACAAATCATCGAAAGAGCGAAGCAAGCAGGACTGACGTGAAATACAGCCGTGTATTTTTTAAACATTTGCGTTTTTTTAATCGCTTTATATGCATATAATACATTTATATATATATATATATATATATATATATATATATATATATATATATACTGCATGCACAAAAAGTGATATCGTATGTGTACATTTGTATATATATATATATATATATATATATATATATATATATATATATAATCGACTCAGTAAGCAACCAGTAACGTTTTGTACGTGCACAAAACGTATACGTTGTGTCTGACGTCCGAGTTGTAACAATGTGTACGCACGGGACAGCACAAGATCGCAACGGACTGCTGTTGTTATCGCGAAATATATTCCTACGCCAGCTGCATTTCCAAATGTTACCCTCACTGGCGATATTCGAAAAAAGCCTGCGCAATTGTCAGTTCCCCAACTAGACGCGTTCTGTCCTTCGGATCTTACAAAACAAAGACATGCTCATTACGCTCCATGTCAAAAGCATTTCGCCCGTCTGTCATCCTGTTGTCATTCCGGGCCACTTTGTCGACAAAAGACGCCAATTTGCTCAGTGGCAGCAATCAGCCGCGCTCAGGCGCTTCGTCAGACGCCGGCAGCCTGTCAGCGGCTGCAGCAGCTCCCCAAGTCGGCGAAAACGGCGCCCGGCCGGACGGCGGCCATGATCAATAACGGTCCGAGTGTGTGAGCCGGGGCACGGTGGCCCTGCGCGCCGCGCCGCCGCCCGCCTCATGTCCTGTCGGTCCGGAGCGGCGGCTGTGGCGGCGGTGGCGGCGGCGGAGG
>NW_023596576.1:16533133-16545695 GCF_011947565.3 Pollicipes pollicipes
GTCTACGGCGCCGTGAATCGATCTTTGGCGGCGCAGCCTGCCGCCGGGCGTGCAGCAGCAATCCTGGCTGGCGCGAGAGCGCGGTGCGGAGGCCTCTCGGTGACCTCGGCCCTGATCCCGCCCTGCCGCTGCACCGACGGCGGCTGGGCCGTCTCGCGCGGCTCGTCACCCGCGCGCGCCGCTCTCGCCGCGCCGCCGGGCGACCGCCGGGATCCCCGCGCGCGCCTCGGGGCTCTCCGCAGCTAACCCGTTAGGCGTCGCCGCCGGCAGCTGGGCTGCGGCCTATGCGTCTCGTTCGTTGCACTTGTGCGCCGCGCCGGTTCGGCGACAGGTGTGCGCCGCGCCCGCCCCGGCCCGGCCCGGCCCCGGCCCGGCCCGGCCCGGCGGTCAATCGTGCGCCGTCGCCGCGCTCTGTTTGCACCCGCCGGCGCCGTCTGCGCCAGCCGCGCGACCGATAGGTACACACCGTCGCGGCGGGGCCTGTTTGTCCGGCCGTGTGCTGTATGTGTGTGTGTGTGTGTATGTGTGTGTGTGTGTGTGTGTGGTGTGCGTGTGACGGCGTCCGGCCGAGTGGACGGTCGGCGCGTGCGGTGTTTACTGTGCGCGCGACTTGTGCGTGTTGTGCGGTTGTGTGCGTGATGCTTGTTGCATGTGTTCCGGTGCGTCGTGTGTCGTGTGGCATGACAGTGTTTTGTGTGGTGTACGGACTCCAGCGTGTTGTGTTCTGTTTGTGGCGCGCTGCGTGTTGCTGTTGGCATTGCTCCTGTGCGTGCGTGTGTGTGCGTGTGTGGGGTCTGTAGGTTGTGCAGGCCTCCGGCGCTACATTTGTCGGCGCTGGCGTCGTCTGCTGTGATGGTTACCCGTGTCGTTAATTTGCGCATGTGCTGTGTTATCGTATACACGTGCGCCGCAAACGCACGGCACTAGGCGCCTCTGACGGCGTGCGTGTGCCGCCTCTCGCCGCAGGGTGAAATGCTTGAATGAAAAGCGGCGCCGGGAGCTGGAAAATGCGTACATCAGCGAGCTGGCTAACTTGATCTCCACCACGGATATGGCCCAGAATGGCAAGAAGGACAAGTGCGTAATTCTACAGGAGACTGTCAATCAGGTGGGTGCCGCGCGGCGGCCGCCGCTGCCCGGACCTGGCGCCGCTGGCGAGGCCCCCTCGCCTCGCGCCGCGCCGCGTGCTTCTCTCCCAGTGGCGGCCATTCGCGGCTGTTTGCCGGGCCGTGGTGTGGGCGCTGGTTTATTGCGGGCGGGGACGCCGGCCGGCCGCGGGCCGAGCACGGGCGGCCGAGGGGCGGCGGGAGGGCGGCGCTCCCAGCGGGCCGCCGCCGCCACCGCCTCGTCTGAAGGGCCCGGGCCCGCCGCGCGAGTGCAGTTTGGGCTGCGGCCGGCCGGCTGCCGCCGACGGCGCACTGATGGAGGCGGCGGCGGCCGGCTGCAGCCGCGGCCGGGCCGGGTCGAGCCGAGCCGCACGTCACTCTGTCACCCTGTCATCGGCCTGCCTGTGGTGCCCGTCGGCCGCCACGGTGGGCAGCGCCCTGCTGGACAGCCGCCAGCTCCACACGGGGTGGGCCGGTCGAACGGTCCCGCCAGCTCAGGCTGTGGTCATTTCTTTTGGGGCTCACTGCTCACGAATGCTTCCTCCGGCGTCCAGTCCAATGGTGAAGTGCTGATTGCCTTCAGTTGCCGGTTTTGCGTACGTGTCATCGCCTGGCACGGTATGAGCCGAATATTTTTCGCCGGCTTTAATTGCTTGCGTACTGTTCGATGCCTGGCTCGTCGTTAAATGCCACCAGAGGTTGCCAACTGCACAGCACCCGTTGACATTTGCTCACGCATGAGCGATTGGCTGTGCGCCTCTGCGCACGGCTGGTTGAAAATGGCTTGCGGTGGCCCGCTGCCCAGTCGCGCGCCTGGTCAGGCAGCTGGTCCTACGCTAGATGAGCTGTTGAATTGCTAACAGGTAAATACTGAGGCTGTTTATCATCGGCCAACGCTCCGATGCGCGAGACATGCTGATGCATCGTGCTGGCCGGCCAGATGGCCCAGCTGGTCCGAACCGTATAAAATCAAACACAAACTGACGCCGCGCTCAGCCACAGGAATCGACCACTTTCATGTCGTCAGTGAACGGTGAATGTAAAAGGATATCCTCAAAGCTGTATTTCCACACCCGTTAGGCAATCCACAAGCCCTGTCTGGAATGCGCTGATAGACGTGGGCAGTGGAGGGTGGGCTCTGATTGAAAAACTCGTGCATGTCGTACGGTAACACTTGTTTTCCGCCCTCGGCTGTTCTTGGAACAGCGCCGGCTCGTTAGGCATTGCATCACGCAGGCTGTTCACAAGGACCGGGTCTATTGTCCCAGCCGTGCCCTTTTATTGCATACGACAATGAGCAAACAGCGTGAGCCGACCCGAGTAAACAAGAAGGCCGCCGCCGTACCCTCGTGTGGTTGGATCAGCAGGGCTGCGACTGGAGGCTTTTGCGACACTCCGTGCATCTGTGGGCCGCCGCTTGCATCTGTTTCTTGAATGCATATGTGCAGAATCCGTCGGCGCGGTTTTTTCTGACGCAGCGCGTCCGGCACCCGCAGAAACGAGCGGCGGGATGACTGGACCGAATGGTGGCACGCCAATGTAGCTGATGCTCGCCGTGCGGGCTTGTGCTTGATTCCTTTTGGGGAAGACCGATTCCAAATGCAAACCAAAGAGAATGGATGGGAATTAGGAATATGATTCAAAGCGGCTGTTGGAAATCGGATATGAATCCAAATCGGGCTCCAACACAGGTAACATTGTCGAGCTGGATTCCGAATCCCAGGCAGGTCTCTTTGTTGAAGAAGAAAGCAAACATTCAGAAATACCTGAGTTTGTGTACATACATCTGTGAAAAAGCCATCAGGGGTGGTGTTTCAAACCGCTAAAACTAGTTTCCTCACTTTTTGGTTCCACCGTCTAAGACTGGCACTGACAGCCCGGGACTCGATGCGATATCCCTCTTTGTACACATCACTAGACTGTAGTCGTAATGTTTCATGCTCGAGTCAGCACGCCAGAAACGTGCTTTGTTACGACAGGATGATCAAGTTATTGGCACATTTGTTCAAATTGGTAGGCCAATTGTCGGCATCGGGGTTTAACGACGCGTTCAACAGCAAAGGCGATTGAGCGTCAGAAATCCTCACGCCGATTTCTGCGAGGAGGACGGAGCTCTCGCCTGTCTCGAATCCGTCACCGCACTGCTGCTGTTGTGAACGCTCTCCGAACGAACCTGCGGCGTCCCTTCATTTGCCAATGGGTGTCTGAGGTTGTACCCTAGTACTGCTGACCCTCGCCTGCAGTATGTATGAGTGTTTTTGTTGCGACTTTTGTTATGATATGTTGCTCCCTCATCTGCGTGGGTGCATTCGGCTGCGGCTAACACAAATATCTGACACCGTGCTAATAAGCTGAAGGATAATGAGTGCGGCCAAATCTGCTTCATGCAGTTTTTAACAGAACGTGACGCACGTCGTCTCACCCCTTTTATGGAGCAACGGCAACTACATTGGCCATGTTAACACTCAGGGGCCGTGGCTCGTAGGTACTGGGTTTTGCTCCAAGTGTTTTATAAAACGTGATTCAAAGTTGTAGTGTAAAATCATGTAGGTGATTGTAAATAATTGCTGCCTCTGTGACTTGCACATGATGTCTGAAGTAAGACCGACCAGGCCCGGAGGGCACGCAGTGGTACAGAAGTCGCACTGGGCATGTCTCAATGTCTCGTGTCCCTCATGTCTCAAATATCAGATCAGAGGTGTAAGGGCGATGGGTGAGAAGTCTCTTGGATGGTGTACAAATGCATTGGTTCTAGTTTGGTCTCGCGCTGGAACGAAAAATAGTTGTTTGACCTCCCCTGCACCGGATGCTGGATTTGGTTTTCGCTTTTCGCCAGGTTCATAAAGCATGCGCTCTAGACTACACCTTTTGTCACCTGGTTGCCAAGCATCAGCTAAGCAATTCGATTAATCACTTTGCCACCAATTGAGTGGCGCAGACAGGATTGTGTTCGTTAATCTTGGTCAGAATTTCTAACACCTTGTGTGTTTTCCCGCTAGTTCTCGTTATTGGTATGCACTTACATTGAATGCACCATGCGAATGCTGACAACGTGTAAAATGTCATTTATTTTGCTATTCTGCTTATATACTTTGTTCCATTGGCTTGAAACCTGTCCTGCAGTACTGAGTTTCTGCCGGTTTATGTCCGTCTTTGCAACCACTTGGTTCCGGCATCCGGTTTGAACCGGTGAAAACCGGCTGACAGAAGCTGCTTCAGCCTGCTGTTCGCCGGAGTATTGCACACACGCACAATATATTAATTATATATGTATCGCGACACAGACCAATAGGCGCGTGTTTGTTGCATTGGTTATGTAATTGCGCCGAGCACGGCCGGCTTGTCGCGAGGCGAGGACACGCTGGCGCCGCGACACGCCACACCTGCGGCCGGCAACGCGTCGCGACCTGCAGTGGCCCGCGGACATGTGCGGGAGGACGGCGGCGGCGGCGACGCCCGACCGGCGGGCCCACCTCTGCCGGCGGACAGAGCCGACGTGGAGCCAATCAATAGCGCGGCCCGCCCGGCGCCGCAATCAGGTTTAAGTGGGGACGTTGTGGGACGTTGTTCTGTTGTCTGGCGCGATTCATCAGCGCGGCCTGCAGGCGCGGCGCGCCCGGCTCGCCGCGTGCGCGGCGTCGTGTGGGCCGCGTCGGCCGGCTGCTCCACGGCGTCGTGTGGGCCGCGCCGGCCGGCTGCTCCGCGGCGCCGCGCCGGCTGAGTTACGTAACGCGTGCGTGAGCTGTCCTCGCGTCACCGGCTCGTGAATTGGTGGAGGGGCTGCCTGCCGTGCCCCACTGTGCCCGCCCACGCGGCAGTTGGCAGCCGGACGGACCCGGGTGCTGCCATCTGACGGTTGTTTTGCGCGAGTGGTTGGATTTGCGGAGCCTGGATCCCCACCCGAGCTCCGTATCGGCTCTGGTATGCGGTTTGTCATCGGTGCCCTGCAGCACCAGATGGATCATCAATTAAGAGCAGCAATGTTTTGATGTGCGGAACGTTGCGGATTCCCAGATAAATGTTGTCGTGCATCGATAAATGCATTCCAATTTCTTCCACGGCAATGTGTGGAATTGCCCGGAAAATTGGAGCCATGAATCATCTCGACGAACGCGGCCAGCGCCGCTAAAAGCAATTGGACTTCTCCAAATTTGTGTGGATTATTTCTAGACTTCACGACGCTCGAAGCATTATACAGCAGAGACATGGCAGCCATCATCAACCAACAAACCAATCTGATGAAATACATCTGTACAGCATGTGACAGGCAGCGTAGCCCACACCTCCTTTCCCGTAATGCAAATCTGCTGTAACAGTAGTCTTTAATCTTGGTGTAGCGGAAAAATTAAAAACCCTCGGTCGCACAAAAGTGTGCCTATATATATATATATATATATATATATATATATATATATATATATATATATATATATATATATATACATATATATACTCAACTAGAAAGCAGATAATTAAGAAGATAATTCACTCTCACTGCTGGGCGCAAAATGACCACAGTTGTCGACGCGCCCTAAAAATCCAATCAACAACAACACCCTAACTGCAAACCCTAAAAAAAAACAGTAAGACAGGGAGCCTCCCTTCAGTAAAGAGCCAGGTTACTTAATTGCAGTGTCAGGTCGTCCCATGCGTGGGCAGAGGGCTTACGACTTACTTGAACGAAAGTGTCATAGCAGCCCCCAAAACACCGAGAAGGCAACGCCCAGTCCACGTCTGCTGTTCCTGTGTGTTTGTATGCAGGTGGCAATCTTAAGCTCAGCAAACACGAGTTCTGATGTGTTATTTAAGCTGCAGTGCCGCGTAGGCGAACGCCAGCTGCAATGCGGCCATTTCGATTCAAAGCCTTCTCCCTGTAATGGTCGCACAGCGTTTTACTCGGACGCTCAGTCTCACACAAGTCGGCCGCAACGTAGCTGAACGCCATCAACAATATGGTCATGCAGCGCGTTGTTTCAAACTACCAGTCGGGGAGCTTACGACGTGGTACATATTTTAGGCAGCAAAGATCGGTGGTCTCTGGCGTATCTTTGGACGTTAAAGGTTGAACATTCCGGGTTGAAGAATTCATCAGCGTAGCCTTTACATCAGCTCTTCGGCGTTGCTGGCCGTGATCAGGAACATTCACATGCAATGGGTGCAGCGGGGTTTTTTGGAGATCGGCCCTGGGCGTGTACTTCGCTCATCCCATAAAAGATTTAGTATGTGAAATGCACATGGGTATGGGCACGTGGGTATTGCAGATCCCGTGCGAAAAAGTATGTGAAATGCACATGGGCATTGTAAAGAGCCAATGCGTTTTCGAAAATGCGTTTTTTCTCATCTCCCTACCCTTCCTGCCACACTGAATGTCTCTGTTTATACGTGATTGACACATGGCGCATGACATGTACCCGCTCCGTTTGCGTAGCTAAGTTGTGGTTCGAACTGCATGGAAAAGGATCTAAGGGCCGGCAGACAATATCGTTTCCAGTTGCAAACGACGGCAAGATTGCGCTATTGTCAGGTATATGATATATGATAACGTGATGGGGCGTTGCGATGTATCCTCTGATGCACGCGGTATTTCATGTTAGGCACCTTCCCTTTTGTCAGCCTTGACTGTTCAGCCTGCAGTACGTATTTGTTGGACATGGGCGTCATGAGTATGGAAGGCCATTTTAGTAGCGAGGAGTTCCACATAAGGGTGGGGGGCTAAATGTCATGCTGCGTGCACGCTTACATTTTGCATTGCGGCGCTGAAGTCGAAAAACCGCAAATACTACAAAAGTCAGTGACAAGTTGTGTGGCCCTATCTCTTTGATATGACCGGATTAAGCGGTTTACTTTGATCTTCACTTGCTGGGCAGACATGCGTGCTGTTCATGCTTATACCAAGTAGCTGGAATTCTTGAAATCTACTGGAGTTCTTGGAATTCTTGAAGTTACAGAACTGAACTTATCAAGTTCAAACACGTGCAATCTTTGTAAGTGCATTTTTCCTTTTTGTTGTATTTATAAGAGCGGGCCAGTTTGCGGCGTCACGACGAATTGCGGCTTTGGCTTACTGCGACAGCATGGGATAGATCTCAGACGTTCTTAACCAATGGTTTTTCAGACATAAGGGCTGACGTAATGTGCTTAACGAGATTGCTGCGCCCAAACGAGTCAACTTGAGTGGTAAGCTGCTTCACCAGAAGCATGACTCAAAGTGTCAGAGATGCTTGTGTCTGTCCACTCGCTGCAAGCTGGCTGGCACAACCCGGCCATTGCGGCAGTGGAGTCCCGAAACTCGTGCGCGGTACGCTGAAACTCTTTCCACTTCCATGACGTCATTCGGCGCGCCGCCCGTGCCATTTCCGCCCCGCGCCATTATTGCCGAGAGCCGGCAACTGCGCGCCGGCCGCGCGGCCGCACAGGGGAGCGGCGCCGGCCGCGGCGCGCTCTCAGCGCATGCTCGCCGCGTGCCGGCCGCGCTCGCCTCCCCCGTGCTCCATGGCCGTCGCCGCCGCTCTTTGTGTGCCGCCTGTCCTTGTGTGCTCCCCGTCTTTGCCGCTGCACTCGGCCAGCGGTTTTCCGGAAGGCGTCTGTGGCGCGCTGCGCCTGTGTTGGCGGCGGCGCCGGCGGGTCGCCATGGGTGGCGGCGTGTCGGGCGCTGGCCGGCGCGCCGCGTGGGCCATGGCGGCGCTGCCGGCGCCGCGCGCGCCGGCGGCCCGGCGGCGACACGTGGGAGGCGCGACGCCCGCGCCCCGTCGGGCGACGGCGCCCCGACCGGCCGGGCGGCCGGCCGGCCGGCCCCGGCAGCAGCGCTGTCGGCCCGGCAGCAGCGCCGTCGGCCCGACGCGTTGTGGGCGCCGGTGCATGCTCGGGTGCTCTGGGTTGACTGAGGACAGAGAGCTCGTCACCTTCCAGCAATTATTGAGGGACTTTAAGAGTAATCTGTGCTTATTGAGGCCAATGGTTCCATGCGCTGCCGTAGACCTGTAGTTTGTGGGGGAAGTCCCGTTCCCAAATCTATGCACAGTGTCACCGCTGTCAGCCTGCACGCCGATCAGCGGTCCAGGTCTGATTGTAATTCGTGCATCCGTAATCAAGCGGAGTGTGCATGGTGAGCGTTTCGAAACTGCGCATCGGGTTTACGTGGGCTCTCAGTACGGTGCGATAAGCAGAGTTACATGCAACTCTGAACTGAAGAGGTACTTGAAGGTTCCAGCCTGGAGCGATTGCTTCCTACGTAAGTGTTTACGGCACTCACGTGCAAGGATGTGGGGAGGTACCAAACGGTGAGAACTGAGACGTTTTTTAATGTCGGTTCTTTCTGTCTATCACCACAGAGTTAATGTTTGAATTTTACGGAAATACAATGGACCATGCTGCTCTGGCCTTCCTGGCTCCTAAGCACGTGCAAGCCTAAGAGAGCCTTTGAATTATTATTATGGTGTCTTCGGATCGTAACAATTGGCTGACCGCATCGCGGTCAACAGTCGCTTCGTTTCGCCAGCTCTTGCGTGCATGGCCGCCAGCTGCTTTCTGGTAAGCGCGGCTGGGCCGGCTGAACCGCTAGCGCCGCCATAGCAGCCTTGTCGACGCCGCCCTCCGGCCGGCTCCCTCCGGCCCGCTCACCGTCCGGCCCCACGGCCGCCGCCGCCGCCATCTGCGCCGCTGCGGCGACCGTCGACTAGCGAGCGGACCGCAACCTTCGGCCGAGCAACCCCGCGCGTTGGCTCCCGTCCGGCCGGCCGGCAGTAAACGAGTCTACGCCGCCGCCCGCAGTGTCGATTGTGTTTTCATGGCGGCGCACGCGGGTCGGTGCCATGCGCCCCGCCGTCGCTTGTGCGTGAAACTATGGGAGATTTTTGCATGGATGACATGGTGAGTGTTGTTGCCCAACTCAGGGAGCTCAGCGACCCTGATTGTGTACTTTCCGCCTGGCACGGACCACGCGGTCGCTGCTGCCATCGCCCGGGCGCCGCCTGGCCTCCGAGAGTTCAATGTTTTTGGTCTCATTTCAAGGTCGGCGTTGGCTGGAAAGATCAGGGTGAAAGTTGGGGTCGCTGGGTCCAGGTTCCGTGGTGGACGGGAAGTTAAAGCAAGTCGACGCGTCGGGGATTGATCGGTGTACCGGATGTCTGGCTTCCTAGTGTTGCGGCAAGTGCCTTGACCTTGACAGCACGCTCGGATCTGCGGTTTTCAATGTTAATCTGGCCGCTGATGGCAGCCCCGTGCAGGCGCCTTGGCCGAAAAAGGAAGTAGCCGTTCGGAACTTGTGGATGACGAGGAATGGTAACGGAATGTGGACGATAGATGGCGGGGTATTTCGTTAGATTCGGACGCTATATTGTTCTTTTGGTCGAAGGTTTGGTTGGTCCGTATTGTTCTTTTGGTTTGGTTTTGGTGGTGAGCAGGCTAATTTCGTGTTTCCCCGTTGGCCTGAAGTCTGTTTTTTGTGTGATTATTACAAGACAAGACCAGTCATTCCTCATAATGCGGTTCCGAGCCCAGATACACGTTTGCCAGGCTGTTGGGCAACAGCAAGTATGATTTATCTGGTCTTGTAATGGTTCCAATGGTCCGTGGGTTCCCGTCCCGCTGTAACATGCTGTTGATGTTTAAGTAGCTTATGTGGTGTTACAATTTTCATGTCTGTGAATGTTAAGGAGCGTAAGATACCCGGGAATACGTTTCCAACCAATGACATTCACGCATCCAGTTGCCATAACTTGCAAATTGCATCAGAATGGAGTCCTTTTTTAAGAGCCATCAGAAGTCCTCGCATCAAAAGCAGCGTCAGCCCGAAGAAAAATGAGCATCATAGTTTTGTTCTGCTGCAAATATTTTCTTGGTTCGGTGCGTCGTAACGCAGTAAGATGCTTGTTTTGCCGTAGTGCTGGCTCGCGGAAGTAGTACCAGCGCACAGTTTGAGAAAAGTATGCTAACGCGGTCCTTTACAACACTCGGTCATCCGCGCAAGCCCTGCGATCCTGTCAGTTCATTCCTGAGAAAAAAGAGTGGACAATTATTGCGCCATTGTGTTTCATAAGCATACCTTTTCGTATATGAACATTTGTAGCTACTGGTGTTGGGTTGGTCATAATCCCCAAAGTCCATCCCCAACTTGGTTTTGTTACACTTCCCCGCATCAGCGATAGGGAAGTGTGGTGACACTATGTCGACCATTCATCACCAATATGGAATTTAATTGCAGAGTGTCCAGAAAATCAAGAGGCATTTTTAGCCATTGGACGGTTGAAGTTCGCCCTTCCTTCCTGGCTCCCTGGTCCTCGTTTCTCATTTCGGGGTGAGACCAGCCTGTCATGCACTTACACGGGCGGTCATTCACAGTCACGAACATACACAACCATAGAGCTCCGAAACCCCCGCCCAGAAATTGCCTTTTAAATAGACGGACAACCGAAATGGTTCGCTGGCTCACGTTAGAGAAGGTCGTGTACAAGACTGGTCCGTGAAACTCTTCGGGAATATGTGGGCTCTGGGCCGTGGTTCGGAACCAAGCCATTCGCACTTGATGAATGCGGAATGCGAGGTCATCATAAATATGACCCGTTTCAGACTTCAAGGTTTCCCCGTGAGCCCCCTGGACACCGACGCGTGCCGCCGTTTCAGAGGGGAGGGGGGGGGGGGGTGGCGGCAGTGACCGCGGCCGGCCGCGGCGCCGATCGATGCTGGCCTCTCGGCACTACGGTGCCGGCCGTAGCGCTGACCTTTGGCGACGGCCGCCGTCCGCGCCGCTGGGCACGCCCTGCCTCTCCCGGTGGGCCGGGCGTCCGGCGCTGGGTCGCGCCAGGAGCGGGCGGTCCCGGCCTGAGCCCCGCTCCTCCCACCGCTTGCCAGTGGGGGGACGGCGGTGTGCGGGATGGCGCTGTTGGTATCGCGCGACTCTCGCAGGTGGCTGTCTCCCATGGGCCAGCTGGGTTAGATAAACTCCCCGGTGCGGTGGCAGCCCGGTCGGGCGTGGCGTTGCTCTGGCAGCCTGGCGATGCTGTCTGGGCCGGGCGAGTCGTTCGCTGCCTGATGCTGCCGCGGGAGAGCTGGATGCGAACAGCGGGAAGCCAGTCTCGAATGGGCTGTTTTTTTGTGCAAGTTTTTGGTCGAGCGGGATATGTGAGGCGGTTGCAGAAAAGCACACGAGGCTGGTCGCTGGCGGTCGTAACACGGCGTGGGGAATGGAGGCATTAGCCTGTATGTAAATGTTTTGAGCCCTCTCTTTGTAATATTTGAAATATGTTATTTGTTATAAATTTGTAATCTTTGTAATATTTGTAAAAAAAAAGATGTTTCGACCCGTCTCTGTGTGATATTTGAAATATGTAATAGAATATAAAAATGAAATTAAAACGTAACATGTGATGTGCCAGTGCTGTATGCTCGTTTTCGAAAATGTTGATAGGCGTGTTTTTTTCCGCGCTAATCGCAGTTCGGAACGCGTGCTGCTGAACGACCGATGTGCGCGAGAATATTTCGATTAAAGAAAATATGATCCATGTGACTATGCTGGTATGTCCCGGCCAACGATCTACTACGACCGGAACGTTGGCACATTTTTGCGTGATAAGCGTGTACTTGACTGAGCTATGCCTGGCCTCATCGATTTAATGAAATCGTATTTGCAAGTAGAGCAGCTGGAGCACACTTCACATGTGCACTTCGGGCCCAGCTGAGTTCGTGGGCTTATTTTGAGCAGGCGGTGGCGGGCGGGGCCGTCGCCTCCTGTGAAGTGCTGCCCGTCAGCCCAGGGAGACTGAGTGTTCTTGCCACGTGCTTCCGGGAACCGAAGCGTCCCACCCGAGTTGGCAAGCGTTGTGCCCGCCCGGCACTAACCAGTCCGCCTCCGCCGGCAGATAAAGAATATTAAGGGCCAGCAGGACGGTGCGACTGATGCTGTGCAACAGGGCGAAGTGAGCTCGTCTCGTCCTGCCATATCCGCCCACGACTTTGGTCCTCTGCTGCTGGAGGTATGTGCGAGAGACGGGATGCGGCGGGGCGTGGGGGAGGGGGGGGGGGGGGCAGCAGCGACGGCCTTCGCTATCAGCTGCGGACGAGTGACCCGCCGATAGCGGCCGGGCGCTGATACCGACTGCTGGGCCGTCGGCTAACGGACGCGCCGTGTGCGTCCGTTGATCGGTGGGTGTCCGCCCCGCCGGGGCCGCCGCGGCCCGCTTCCGGCCATGCCGGCCGCCGTCGCCGCCGCCGCCGCTCACCGCCCGGCTCCGCTTGCAGGCCCTGGCATCGTTCTTTTTCATCGTCAACTCCGACTACCGGATCGAGTACATTACGGAGAACGTCACCGAGTTTTTAAAGTATCGTCGCGAGGAGCTGCAAGGCGATTCGATCTTCAACTACATCCACCTCGGCGACCACCACAGCTTCTCCAGCATCCTGGTCCCGATGATACGCAGCACGTACGGTGAGTCGGGCGGCCCGGGGTCGCCGGGCGCGCG
>NW_023596576.1:16546656-16595007 GCF_011947565.3 Pollicipes pollicipes
TGGACTGGCACTGTGGACTGGCACTGCGCTGGTACCGCCCCGCGCGGGGCGTGAGAAATTTAGCCCGAGGCAGCCCACGGTCACAGCTGCCAATAACGCTAGTCTGTGTGCTAGCATGCACACAGATTGGCATATATAAGGCGCCTTGAAATGCGACGGGGACGATTATTGGCAGCGTGCCAGGTAAGTTTATCATGCTGTATCACGCTATGGGCGCACGACTTCTTTTTCCAGCGTCCTCCGTATTAGCATACGAGGCCGAAGCGGCCACCGCCTGCGAGAAGCCGTTCTACGTCGCCAACGACAGCTGTCTCTGGCGATCGGCGGCCCCGCTGCCGTTCCCGGAGGCGCTGGCCGCCTGCGGCCGCCTCCGCCCGCCGGCCGCGCTTGCCGCGCCGCACTCGCCCGAGGAGGCAGTCCAGCTGCTGACGCTGCGCCGCCAGAAGGGCCTGGCCGAGTGGTTTGGCCTGACGAGCCACGATGACATGCTCCTCAGCCTGCGCAAGCCGCCGCGGCCGGTGCCGGTGTCGGCAGAGAACGATGCGGAGTTGGCGCACGGCTGCGTAGCCGGCCACCGCAGCGAGCCGCGGAAGCTGGAGGTGCGCGCCTGCTCGGAGCCGCTGCCGTTCGTCTGCAGCCGGCCTCAGGGCTGCCCGACCGGCACCGCCGTCTGCCCGGCCGGCTGGCTGCCGCTGCTCACGGGCTGCTACCGCCGCGGCCGACGCGCCGTCCGCTACACGGAGACACTGGCGGTGTGTCAGGAGGAAGGCCAGCAGAGCAGCTGTCTCGCCCACGTCCCGACCAGAGACCTCGGTATGGCGCTGTACGCGGCGCTCGACTGCGAGGAAATGTGGACGGCGCACAACGACTCGTCAACGGAGGGAGACTGGTCGGCCGACGGGGCGTTCAACGTGACGGCCGTGTTCGTGGACGGCGAACCGGACGGCGGTACGGCAGAGAACTGTGCCGCCCTGACGAGCGGCGGCCTTTACGATTTGTCGTGCGAAGAAGACCTCCCGCCACTCTGCCACCTGCCCCAGTCAACCGCCTGCGTCGCTGTGGCGCCCTAGCGGAGATGTGCTGAAATGCGAGCTGGTGCTGCGCCGTAGCATAGTCTGTCACGCGTGACTGGCGAGATCCGTCGACGCGTCGAGCAGTTCCTGTTCCTGAGAGTGACACCTGAATGGCATTGCACCCAACATGGGATGCAGTGGATACGGAATGTTCCACAAATGGAGTTGAACACAATAATACGTTGCGGGGCCTGTGTTTCGCACGAACTGCTTGAAGTCGTTCATAGAAAATGCCAGCATTTTCACCGCGTGCAAGCTTTTTCCTAGGTGGCGGAGTTGGACTTCTGACCAAGTTCTGAGAGTCAGCGCGGGCCGGATCAGGAGCGCAGCGTTGGCCTCCGCCGCGTCTGTGGCGTCAGCGGCGGACGTGGGTCCTTGCGCCTGCGACCGCCGCCGCCAGGGTGCGATGGAGGTCCGGAGGCAGACGGCGCAAGTAGTCTACATCAGCCCGGCGCGCCTCCCACGCCCGCTGGCTGTATTCCGCGCCCGTGCCGGGCGGCCAGGCCGGCAGCTCAGCCAGACAGGCCACGAATCGAGCCGTTTGCACTGTGGTCTCTCTTGGGCATGTGTTTTCCGATACACTTCACCAACAAGCAAGGGGTGGAGACGGAGGGCGGAGCTTCGCACGCTGGGATGCGAGCTTTCTTTGCCCGCGTTTGGATTCCTGTTTCAGCTCTGTGTTCAACGGTGTAAGATATGTGTGTGGCGCAATTGAGGAAATGATATACCTGATCTTTGTCATCGTGTATATGATACGAAAGCACAGTGGGTATGTATCTCTTTGTCTTTGGAAACCTATACGGATAGGAATGATCGAGCTTACCAACTACAACAGATCCTCCTTTTATTGTTATACACGCATTGAGAAAGCGAAAGAGGTGTGCAGACAAATGAAAACGCAGCCCTACAGGTGAAGCCAAATCCGAGAACGTCTCCTTAAATTTTCAAAATATATTGCATCAAGCAATAGCCAAACAGAATTGGTTCAGGGCTATGCACTACTTTGGCTACGTGAGAACTCGCAAAACTGATCTACTTAATTTGAAGCGCATGGACGTCGAAATAAGATACTGCATTCGGTGCGCCGGAAATACGAATTCATCCAACAAACGCACGAGCCGTTTCGTGGGGTGGTACTCTGATGCGTCTCCTCGAGTGTTGTTTGGCGAATGATGCGGGCGTCTGTGTAGGGTTTGACAATAAATTGTCGCTAAAAGACTATGCACTTGAAGCGCTGAAATATAGAAAGGAAATCAATCGCTATGCTTGAGTCATGCATCATGTTTCATTTTATCATCACCTTCATACTAATAAGCTTATCAATTAGAGGTGGTTCCTGGGTAAAAAGTGGATGGGAAGAAAGTGGAATGGAAAAATCGAACGAAAAATTGGAGCGATTTAAAGTCGAAAGTGATAGAAGTCGATAGGGATAATATTCGAATAGAAAAAAGGTCGAATGACAAAAAGTCGGAAGACATCACTCGACCAGAACAAAACCTGAATCGGAAAAGTTGAGTGACGAAAAATGGTAAGGACTGACAAGGATAAAAGTCGAATTCGAAGAAGGTCAAAGGACACAAATACAAAAGGGCTCAAAGTCGAAGAGGAGAAAATTTGCACGGCAAAAACTTGCCAGTGGATGGGACAAGAAACAGAATAAGTCGAAAGACAACATCGACAGGGTAAAGCTCGCCTCAGATGCATGAGAACACTAGCAAGCATAATTATCTAAAAAAAAGAGACGCCACCAGGATTTGGTGCCAGATATAAGAGGCGGATAAAGATGTGGCCTCGGGAGCGACAGATGGGACTGAATGGGACCGGATGGGACGAGATGGCAGCGGGCGAGACAGCACGGGACCAGATGACACCAGACGGAACCGGGCAAGAGAAGACGAAATGGGACCGGATCGGATGGAACCAGACGAGACCAGATGGAATCAGATGGGACGGGACCAGATGGGATCAGATGGGACGGGACCAGATGGGATCAGATGGGACGGGACCGGACAAACCCGGGCGGTACCAGACGGGACCACGCGTGACCGGACATGATCAGAGATCATCGGACGTCACCGGACGTGGCCGAAAGAAACCGGACGAAACAAAACGGGACGAACGGAGCCACACAAGATTGGACGGAGCAAGAGAAGATCAGACGGGGCTGGATGTATATGGTATGGGGGCATATGCTATGGCATGGTATATGGTGCTTGATGTCAGCGAATTAGTTTTGGTTATTCGGCCGGAGGCGAAGTTCCACAAAATGAGTTGGGGGAGTGAGGGGGTGGAGCAGGGGATATGACGCGACCTACCCTCAAAATGCCGATAAAAAGATTATTCCCGGATTCGACCCACTTTTTCCCAAACTTGGGGAAGGAGCCCATTACTCGCCAAACTGAATAAGAAACTACACCCTGTCTTTAGCAGTATGAGCTCAGAGCTCCTATGGTGAATTGCCGATATTTAGTTCCACAGCAAGTATGTTTAAGGCGCGCCCGGGTGGGGGTCGTTTTGACCCTCACGAAGCTTTTGCCAGAACGATTTGCCCAACGGCGTTGCTTAATCGCGCAAAACTTTGTATAGCTGTAGACAGTTGCGCGGCGGATCCTTTGGTATAAGATAGGATACATCTTTTGAGGTCATTGACCTATGGTAGGTCAAAGTGAGACCGTGGCTGTAAGCGAAGGCATTTTTTTGGAAATCATTAAATCTCATGCAAAAACGGAACGTTAGACGAAGCTTGACATCTCTGAAACAGTTTCTCAGCCAATAAACAAGTTGAATTTATAAGTTCAATACATTCTGACGCCCTAGGGTCAGGTATGAGCGTCAGACCGAGGTCAAAACTAACTGCTTTTTTACTGGAGAATTAAAGAACAGTTTGTTTTACTAGATTTAGTGGTTTTCTACCTTATGGCCTAGTTTCTGATGCTAATTTTAAATTTCTTGATAACAGGAACCATAACAGACGTGTTCCACGAACTCTTGAAGGTTAGAGTGGGTCACTTACCTAAAATGACCTAGGTCAATGTTTTGTAATCGGAACATGCCGCCGAGCATAATCCTTAACGCTTAGTTCAATGCCAAAATAGCAGCAGTCTCGTAGGTTTGGGTCAACGTGATCTTTCAAAGGTAAAAAATGTCACTTGCCTTAAATGAACACCAATTACCTATCATTTAGAACAGGTATCCAGGGTCATGGCGGTTGCATGAGGAGATCTGGGGGCACTTTGGACACCAATCTGGAGTTTGATCTTGTTTACTCTTATTAGACTACACCTTCATGACAGCGGAACCTCAAATTTTGAGACCAGTGAGTTCACATACAAGTCAACCATCTCTGCAAATTTGGCATCTATAGCCTTCTTAGTTTCCGAGATCTCAAGAGTCAAATTGACATTCCCCCCCCCCCCCCCCGCTTACTACATCCTAGCAAAGGGTATTCAACTGGCCAACCCGCGGCGTATTAAAGGGAATGTTCCACATTTGAAGATATTGAAGCAAGTATTAGGCATGGTGAAATATGGTGGCCTATAACTACTTTAAAAGGGAATGTTTATGATTAGAGATATGGAATGATACGAAGGTAGAAGAAATGGAATGAAGCAAGCATCAGATATGATGAAGCAAGCTCACCTATAACTATTGGCATACACCAGGTGGAAAAGACTGCTCCAGACAATGTAGTTTTTCGTTTCAGTGAAGATACTCTTCAGTATGCCATTGTTTGATTGCGTTATCGTGCCTTGCACACATTGATTCAGAGCCAACTGACGGGCGTTATATCTTGAAATCGTGCTCACAAACGCTTGATATGAACGGCTCGACAATTATGTTTTTTTCGGCCTCGATCGCCACATTGCCTATGGAATGACATGATTTGAATGGTGTTATAATTGTGCCATGGATGTCATGGCGGCCTGGAAAAAGTCTGCACGAAGGAATCTGAACATCTTTGCGGGCGCGTAGCTTGGAAACTGAGACGTTTAGGTCTTAAGATAGGCAGGGCTGTGAACTGCACCGAATAATCTTTAAGTTGGCTATTGCGGCTCAAAACCACATGCAAATGTGAAACACCCCCCTTAAAGACAGTGTTCCACATTTTCATGGGGGTTTGAACCGAAACAGCCATCTTAAGCCATCTCAGCCATCTCATAACAAAGTTTTCCAATTGTTGCCATTCCATAAGCCATGCGGCAATCAAGGCCCAAAATATACAATTGGCGAGACGTTCATATCTGGCGTTCGTGGGCACAATTTCCAGACATAACGATCGTGCATTGGCTCTCAATCATTGTTGTGCAAGGCGCGACGACGTAATCAAACAGCGACGTATCGAGGAGCATATTTACTAAATAGAGAAGTTGCGTTGCCTTGAACAGCCTTTTCCATTCCAAAGTATACCAAAAGTTATAAGTGAGTTTGTTTCATCGTATCTTATGCTTGCTTCAATATCCTCAAAGGTGGAACATTCCATTTGAGTGGAAAATACTGCTGTAGTAAGCACAATTTCTCTGCTAAGTAAATGTGCTCTTCAGCATGTAGTTGTTTGATGCGCATAAAGCGTTTAAACGACGTTAAGGCGCTGGCAAACTAGCCGTGAGAAATTGCCATCCTAGCGTTCACTTGTTGTGCTTCAAACTTGCCGAAAGATCGCAAGTACGTTACTCGAAGTGCTTACTGAGCCAAATGTCGATATGTGCTCGTGTTTTGGTCCTTTTTCGTAGTGTTCTTGCATATCCATAGTCGTGGGTTTAAAGTGCTTACTGGTATTTCCACACTCGGTTATGGCACTATTCTCAAGTTATTTGATTACAAGTCGTATTTGCATGATAACGAGCAACCATGTCCGACTTCTTATATTACGTAGCACAAAACGCGAATCTTGCACAGTCTCTTCCACGTTAATTGCAAGCTAATTGACCACACTACATTTAAAAATTGTGCCCACGGACGCTAGATTTGAACGGCCCGACGCATCTTAGTCTGCATATTTTCGCGGGTGCGTAGCTCAGAAACTAGAGGGTTTAGGTTCTAAAAAGGGCAGCGCCGCGAACTATGCAGAATAATGATCTTCAAAATGTCTATTCCAGCTAAAACCCTCTAGAAATTGAAACGTCCACTTTAATGGCAGAACGACGCCAGCACGTCGTCCATTTATTCGAATCGCTAGCGCGCACCTACAGCTTCTTCTCAACTGTGTTGTTGCTATGAGTTGAAAAGAAATGCAGGATAGGGGAAGCAGGGAGCATAGTCCATATCTGCCATCTGTCCAGCAGATCGCCAAGCAGACTCGTCCCGAAATGGTGCCGTCAGATCTAAACGTTCCAAACGAATTGCGCTCAATAAGTGTCGAAGCCTGACAATCCTCCGAGTTATTTATCGGGTGTGTAATTCGTCGGACGATAGCTGTCGAAGCCTGTCACACCAGCTACGACGGGAGTCGTAAGGTCGGACTGTGGTCAAGAGCTACGCGAGCTTGGCTTCGCCAGCATCAGATCACGGCTCTCCGATCTCCCGATGGCCCACTCAGAGTCCTCTCAGACGTCTTCTCCGTGCTCTTCGAAAATTGACAGGGTCATTATTCCTGGTGACTTGAGGCGCAGTGGGCTTCCATCTCGCTCTTGTGAGCGGCGCTGGTTGTGGAGTCAAAAAACATTCTTGCTTATTGATGGTTGTCAATGATAAGAGTCGATGATGCCATTCAAATCAGTCCTATTATTTTACCTTCTTTGTCATATTCTTTTGAGGAATTACACGCGGCTCTCCCCACCTACTAACGTTTTCCGACCTAAATGACAGCTTCCCGCCACCGCACCAAGAACCGTTGACCCCTTATCACATGCAAACGTACGTGGTGGCATACAGTGACAGTGTTATTACCGGTTACACAGTCAGCATGCTGTCATCTAGGCTCCGTGCCTTTGTATGCACCGCAAGATGCACACTGTTGCAGGTGAGCAAAACAACAGGCCAGCTGTTGTAAGACACACGTAACGTCGTTACAGTTAGTGGTTAGTCCTGAAATAGCGTGCGTTTTTTATAATTGCGGACGATAAGTGCATTTATGAGAAACATTAGCATGTAGATAAGACAGTAGTAATAGCTTTATTCCTTGTGGAAAAAGCAGGAGAATGGAGATATAGATGCGCTGATATTTCGGCAGCATGCTGTTATCGGAACGAATAGCAATAGTAAGGTTTACCTGCTATTAGATTCATTTACTACTGCTATTCGTTTCGATAAAGGCATACTACCGAAATATCAACGCATCCATGTCTCCATTCTCCTGGTTTTTCTACGAGCTGTATTTCTACGGCTAGTACTTCTGCCTTACCAACAGGCTTTTTTGGCAAGCTTTGTTACGGGACATACTTCCGGAGGCCGCCACAGCCAAGCTGAACCACCAGCTCGACGCTTGCTTCATAGGTACGCCTGGTCGTGTGAGGCGCAGGCGGCGTGTTTTTCGTCAGCGCCGGGTATCGACCACTTTGAATGGCATCTCGTTGTCTGCAACGGCCCGCGATCCCTCTCGCCACGCCGCAGAGGTTGTGACCCCGCTTCCTCCCGTGGACGGCGCACCGTCCCTCACACACCAGGAGCGACGGGGCGCTCGCGCGGCACCGGCGGACAGCAAACAACAGCCCAGTGGGCTTGACATTGGGCATGCCACGCGTTTTTTTGCATGCAGGTGAGCCTTTGCGCGCCAAATTCTGAGCAAGACGAGCTCGTGCTTTTGTTGCATGTCGTACCTTGAAAATCACGTATGCTCTCTTCCTGAAATTGTATGCACAGCCAGGACCGTCGGTAATCTCGCCTTGGGAAAGACGCCGTGACATAAGGCTTTTGGCCATGGTTACTGCCACCCGGCGTCTCTCTCTCTTCAATATCGCGCCACCAAAGTCGGTGAAAAATTCAGCATGGCAGATATTGCGGTGGCTACACCAGCATTAAATGGCGTGATGTGGCGCAGCCATATGAACTTTTGGGGTTCAGTCAGCGGATGAAAACAAGACGTCAGCTGGAGTATTTCGGTCTCATGATATTTTGGGATTTGCGCTCAGACGGATCAGTTAAACAGATAAATTACCAGCTCGATCTGGCACTCACAGATTTAAGAAGAAAATAAAATGGGTTCGGATTCGACAGACGTGATTGCTGTCCAATTCATATATTTGTTTCGACGTCTACGTTTGCCGTCACATTCGCCTTACCAGCGAGTTCAAGGTTCTGTTTTCTGAATGGTGTGTCGTGTGTGTCATGTGTCATGTGTGTAATGTCATGTAATGTCATCACACATGTCATGTAAATGTCATGAAAAAGGCGATGAAAGAGAGCATTCCAAGTACATCCCTAAACACATCCATACAACGTGTGTCGGAATGAAGCTTCCTTGTGAAGTCAAGTCGTGCAGATATATTCAGGCACCGGCCATGACAATGGCAAGCCACCGTGAGGGGACCCCTGTCCCGAGAGCAAATTTCTCTCTGTAAACGCGCGCTTTAACTCCAGTGTAGCCGTTCAGCAGCTGAAGGCAGCTGTGTGTATCAGCGGCTCAGCAGCCGATGCCGCTGTGTATACCAGTCGCTCAGCAGCCGATGCAGCTGTGTGTACCAGTCGCTCAGCAGCCGATGCAGCTGTGTGTACCAGTCGCTCAGCAGCCGATGCAGCTGTGTGTGTACCAATCGCTCAGCAGCCGAAGCAGCTGTGTGTACCAGCCACTCAGCAGCCGATGCAGCTGTGTGTACCAGTCACTCAGCAGCCGATGCAGCTGTGTTGACCAGGTCAGCTCATCAGAAGACCGATGCAGCCTGGTGTAACCAAGTCAGCTCAGCAGGCCCGAGGCAGCTGTGTGTACCAGTCAGCTCAGCAGCCGATGCAGCCTGGGTGTAGTGACCAAGTCCGCTCAGCAGCCCGAATGCCAGCGGTGTGTATACCAGTCGCTCAGCAGCCGATGCAGCTGTGTGTGTACCAATCGCTCAGCAGCCGAAGGTAGCTGTGTGCACCAGCAGCTCAGCAGCCGATGCAGCTGTGTATACCAGCGGCTCAGCAGCTGAAGGCAGGTGCGTGTTCCAGTCGCTCAGCAGCCGATGTAGCTGTGTGTACCAGCCGCTCAGCAGCCGGAGGCAGCTGTGTGTACCAGCCGCTCAGCAGCCGAAGGCAGCTGTGTATACCAGCCGCTCAACAGCCGATGCAGCTGTGTGTACCAGCCGCTCAACAGCCGATGCAGTAGTGTGTACCAGCCGCCCTACTTCCGATCGACTGGCGGGGTCGGGCGGTGCCTCGTTCCGCCGGAAGCTGGCGTCCGCCCACGGCTTGCCTGTGACCCTATGGGTCGGCTGCCGCCGCTGCCGCCGCCGCCTTCCTGACCGACGATTTATAACGCCGCCTAATCGAACGGAACGGCGGGACGCCAAACTAACTGGAAAATTACCGGTCGCCCGACGGTAAATAATTCATGAGTTCGTCTGCAGCTTGAGCGAGATGGCGCGACGAACCGCCACGGTGGGACAACCTGTAGCAGCCTGACAACTTGTGACATAGCAATAACTTGCGATGGTGCTGCAGCTTGTGACAGCGGAACGCTCGGCGAAAGCGAGACAACCTACGGCGGCGGGACGAACTGCAACGGTGAGATAACCTGCGACAGCGCTGCAGCCTGTGGCAGCAGAACAACCGACGACTTTGCGACAGCTTGCCACAGTTCCTACAGCCTGCGACAATGCTGTGACAACTTACGGCAGTGGGACAAACCGTGCCGTTGTGACAACTTTTAAAAGTTCGAAAACCTACCACAGAGGATAACTGATGGCAAAGGCCAATACTGTGACAGTGCGGGAGCCTTCGACACTGTGACAAAGTACCTCAATGGGACAACTTTGGTCTGCAAGTGAACTGCAACAATGGAACAACACGCGTCAATGTAAAAAGTGGGACGGCGGGACGATGTACGACAATGCGGCAACTGCGACAGTGGGACGACCTGCGACCACGGGGCAACCAGCGACGCGTGGTGATGTAGCGTGTGGTGGGCACACGTAGTGAAACACGTGCAACAGAAGGACTGTGTGCAACAGTGAGAAAGCCTGGGATGACAGACGGATGCGGGTTCGCCACTAGCTTCCTTAGGGCAGCAATGTGAGGCAGAGGAAAGTATGTCTCCGCCGTCCCTGTCGCCTCTGGCCGATGGATATGATGGAGGGATGATATCTGATATAGTCTGTAGCCCATGAGTTCTAATCCCAAATAGTGAGCGCGTTGCAAACAAGAGAGGGCATATTCTCCCAAAAGTGCGAGAATGTGAGAGCAGCAGCCTAAATGCGCCATGGTTTATTGTACTTCAAGGTTTAACCATTACCGCCGAGCCAATGGGGCGGGGCACGTGTTTTGCCCGACCCAGAGCAACAGAAAGCACAGAGCATGGCGCTCATCTTGCGTGCCTGGCATTGGTATGACCACTGGTACTTCTGACAAAAACCCGCGTTGTGCTGACCGCTACGAAGCGGAAATTTAACATTTGTGTAAAAATATATGCGATGGATTCGACGGACACCAGTCCGATTTTAACCAGTCGCTGTTGACTTCAGTCTGCGGTGTCCGGCGCGTGGCAGCGGCTGGCGGCACGCCTAATGCGCACTGTAAACACTGACCCTTCCTCACCGATTGATAACGACCATTATATTTTTCGATTGGGATAATTCTGTATTCAGCTGATGCTACTCGCTTCCAGGGGCAGGCCAGCTGTTCTTGGCAATGGTAATTACCATGCTGCCCTTTTTTTACCCTTCATTGCAGCGTCCAACTGTCATTCAGGATGTTCGTCGCATGTTCGTTAAAATGCACTCTGACTGAACGCTCTTGGCTATTTCCCACACAAGTGGAGACCAGAATCACGCACAATTTAACTTTCAGGTGGTACACCAGATTGCCTATGGAACATTAAGTTGACAAACAGCACTTACAACAATGACGGTGCGGAGAGAGCCAATCAGACCAGTGTGTTCTTCAGCTTCTTTCGATTGGGTCAATCTATCTCTAAGTTCGGCCTATCTTTTTGACAGGCTTTCAATCCTGCACCAGAGGTTTCCGTCTACATCCGGCAGTGTGAGAAAGTCATGGGCATTAATCCGCTGCTGTCTCTACCCTCGATGTTTGTCGTGCCTGGCCTCCCCAAAAAATGTGTGAAGCATTTCCGTGTGATCCGTTTCCTCTCAGGAGGGGCCCTCTTTTCCATGTGCACACGCTCTTTTGCTTTACTGGATGGCAGGGAAGTAGCCCTAAAACATTGGGCCTAGGTAATGCCATAATTTACACTAGTGGAGCGAGCCGTTGGTGCTGAAGGACTAGGGCAGAGCATGACACAGTCTCTTGATATACAGCACGATCTTCAGTGCGGTTTGACCATTCCGAAATTGGTATGAACTTTGCCTTCAGGGTCTGCCAACAAAAAGACTAAAAAATCTGCCGAGGCCGAATGCGATTACGCCAATTTCTCATACACCTCCGAAGGAGAGATCTTGAATCTCTGAAGATTTCCGTGCACCTCTGAAGGTAGGTAAAGAGCAAAGGATAACTTCCCGAGGCGATAGCAGAGCTGAAGCAAGTAAACAGCCCTTTCACTGCATAAATTGCTGTTGACAGGCCTCCCGGACAAAATTCCGTTAGAATTGCATCGGCACTGAATTGGTGTGGCTCTGCGAGCTTGGCTGCCTTTTTCTTCAATAAATTTCGAGAGAAGTGTTTGACCTTTGTTCGAAACCATCCAGGCACCATTAGAATGCTCTAATGCTAAGAATCTCTTCTATTTGCCTGAGCCCAGACGATGAAACCGTGGTTGAACGAGTTCTCTGGTAGCCTGCAGCCCTGCGTCCGTTGGTGTTGGCTACGGGTGTCAATCTGTATTCTTTTGTGAGAGCCCTGCACCCCCTCCCCCAATGTTGAGTTGGGTCCTCCAATGTTGACCTGACCCCCCCCCCCCCCCAATGTTTTTAGCTAGATACTCCAAAAAACGTTGGTTAAAAATGATCAATACACAAAGACTACCTCCTTTGATCTGTCTGCGTAGTGGCGTGCCGTACCACTCTCATAACAAAAAACCTGGTTGGCTGTCCTCACCGCAAGATACAAATCGTAACAACTGGGTGCATAAACGATGCAATCAAGTTCACATACCTAGCGCCATAAGACACGCAATGGCTTGTGAGGTCACAGTGAAAAGCTCTGGAATATGGGGGTGACCTAAGTCCTTCGTAGCTCATCCCGTCCCCGTCGCCCACAGCCAAAATGCGTGCCGCCTGCCATGACCGCCATAGAAGAGCGCCATCGGCACCCTAATGTGACCTCTAAAGGGGCGCCTTCGCGTACCCATCAGAAGAAACGCTTGCGTACAGTGCCAGCGCCCTGGATCCAGCCCTACATGACGTCTATACCTGCTTAAATCGAGGACTTTCATAAAGTATGCACAAATTAAAATAGATACAGCATTCAATCAAAGTAAAGTGTGCTAACTTAGGTGAGAAAAAATGGGGTGATGTAGGTTGTCGGGCTTCGGTTCACCCCCCCCCCCCCACACCTAATAATTTACAAAAATTGACACCCCTGTTGTTGGCCTACTACTTGACAACAAATGCCTGGTGAAATATCACGGTCGGTTCAATCATGTGAGAACTTGTGAAGGAAGCAAATCTAGTTTCCGAATGATATTTGACTCGTCTAACGCGACGAACAGCGAGCAAATTTGAAAGATGTTTAGGCTTTTGAACCCGCTCAATGAGCGTGACCATAGATGGAGATAACAGATGTTTGTTCCGTTAAGAATGTTCCGAACAGAAAAAAGCAAAATTATCGACTGTTATTACCGAGCAATGCTCAGCCGCCGAAGACGTCTTAGGCTCCGTCGACAAATTACAGGCCGCGCAAAATTGGAGAGCCTCGCGTCTTCGACGGCAGCGGCGCGGTCTGAAGTCCCGCGGGTATCAGCTGTTGGTGCAACAGCTGATACAACAGCTGATACATGCAACAGCCATCCGGTATTTCGGAACGCCGCCCAAGTGCATCAGATTTGAAGCAAGAGAGTTATGACAATTTTCCCATGTGAAAGGTGGTCAAAAGAAATGTGAGAGGAGTATTGTGAACGCCGAGCAATTCAAGCTGTTTCATTGGCGCGGACTCCAAAGCTGGTTCTTGTGGTTCCTGCATGCTTAATTTCTCGTTTGCAACTGGTTGTCTCCCGTCCCTAGACCATGACTGGAGATCCTTTAGGGGCGGTCCTTTGGAAGGGTGAGGAAGGCCCTTGGCAAAAAGGCCCTTTGGGAGGACCCTTTTCAGCTCGCGCAGCGCGAATACAAATAACCGTGCTGAATGAGAAGCATGCCACACGTAGTTCGTTTGCCAGAAGTTCAGGTAATGACAAATTGTCCCTCTTGATGTTCAGTAGACTCCACCTAGCAGCTCCAGTGCGCGGCTGGTGGTGCGATAAGCCCTTCCTGATCACCAGGGAATTGGCCGCTTAAAGGCCCTTTTAACTGTTTAGGGCACTCCGACCTTTCAGTCTCTTTACGACACCAAGAGGAACTCGGACCATCCGAGAACGCTCTGGCCGCTCGGGGGTCGCATTGACTGTTCAGGGCTCTGTTTACTCAGGGTCCCCCCGGTCCACTCATGGGCTGTTTTAATTGTTCAGGGAATTTCTGATCACTGAGGGTCCCCTACGTCTATTGAAGAGCCTCCAGCCATTGATGTTCTCCTCTGATTGTTCGGGGCTTCGCTGGCCACCTATGGGTCCTTGTGCGGTCCTTCCAGCCACATAGGGCCCGCTGTGATGCCCGAAGGCCCTCTGGCCTCCAAAGGGCACGGGTCAGTCTTATACATGGTCCTGCCTGCATGTAAACGCACCGCTGGTAGAATGTAAAGGGGGTTCCCGCGAAGCTACACACAATCATCTTGCTCCCTTTCGTTTGATTGAAATCTGACTAGAATGCATTAATACGGCAAGGCTTGGGCTTTGACTCGGCCAGATCAGTTCGAATACGGCCATGAATAACGCTGATGTTCTTTGAACCCCTTGAAATTGTTAATGGCACCCGTTGACGATCCAATATGAAATGCTTGGGCGAAATTTCGCTGGTCAAAACTGCACTGCGAATAAACACGTTTTGCACCGAAATAGTTGTATTATCAAATATAATTATCAATTATTAACTTGTATGTGTTGATTAGTTTTACGCAAACTTCGTCCGTGCAAAATATTGGTGATTTGTTATGAGCCCCGTTAAAAACATTTATGATACCCGTGGGCGATCCAATTCCAACCTGAATAGTTTGGTGCTCAAGGAGTTGCAAAGAAGGTGCAGATCATTCTAAATTCTTTTCTTCCAGTAAAAACGATGCCGAGACGGAACTGGACCCTTGTGGCACTTCAGGCGCGACTACGTCGATGAAAGGTGGACTTAGTTTTGAAATATTGGTCAGGTTTTTGTTCAAACGGTGGCTGACGCTTTAGTGAAAAACAAAAACAAAACAAAAAACAGCCAAATGCAGGCCTTCGGTCCATCAAAATGAGCAACGATAGTCAGTTTGTTCAGTGTGAACAGGAGTGAATCTTGTTGTGCTGAAATGGGTCCCAACCCTCCGGCAACCCGGTTCCTGGACCCCCCCCCCCCCCCCGACACATACACTTTCTAAGTGCAATGTCCAGCCCTGCTCTAGACCTAGACCTCTCCTATCTTACCCTATCCTAGACCTATCCTAGACCTATCCTAGTTCTGCAGGATGCCCGAGCTGAATCTTCATGCTGATTCTGTCATGCTTTCTAATGCGGCGCCTCCAGTTTCACGTAACGATGCTGCCAAAGCTCTTTGGGAAACTGGTTTACCGGAATTAATTGCATGCCTTGCGATTGCAAGCCGGTTTAGGACAGGCCCTGCTATTTCAACGGTTCAGTTTTGGCGCACTCTCTTGAGCAAACTGCATCGGTTACCAAGTGTGGGATTGTGGATTGCTAATTGACAAGTATCGGAATTCTCAGTATCCATTATCCATCGCCACTTCTACAAACAAATCGGAACGATACGAAACTGCTGGTGGAGACTGTGGTGAACTAGGTAGACTAGGTAAGTAGATATTTCCCATTGTAGACTAATGTATGCTTTCCGAACGGCCAACAAACGGTTTGCCTGCCTGCCTGCATAGCTTTGCAAGAAAGTCGTGGATGGAAAAAACTGTCACGCCTATTTGTGGAACGCGCAAAGGGCGCATTTGTAGGCGCAGAGGTGCGTTGTCTGGCGTCCGCAAAAACATGGCTTTTCTTTCGCCATTGGATTGAATACTAAAACAGATGCCATTAGCCTGATGTTTCTGTAGTGTGTGGTGTGCAAAGTTAATCACTGGTATTCAATTTCCTGGCTCGAACACATAACAAAAGGCTGCATTGTGTTCTTTGTGTGCATTGGATCACGTACTACTAACCTCCCGCACACATTTTCCGGTTGTCGATTCGAATTAAGTTACCCTTTGCTCGGACGGCGAACCCGTTTGGCAACAAACAAGCCCAAAATGGTAAACACACCACATTGGCGATCCCGTATAAAAAGACCACCAAACACCATGAAAAAGAGTCATAGCAATCCAGCTCACATACGTCGCGAATGCTTTGATGGCTACGACCACACCGTACGGACCTGAGCTCAAGACAAGCCTAAGATGGATGACAGCACGTTTGTCCACATCAGGCGCGCTATACCCAGTAATACTCGATCCGCCGGGGGAGGGAGGAGGTAAAAACTAACAGCCGATTACACAGCAGCGGTAAGTTTCAAATGACAAAGCTTATTAATTTTCAAATAATAACACCTGGACAATGGATGGATCCATTAAAAAACCATGCCATCTATTAAAGAACAATAGACTGCAAAATGTACGTCAGATTTGAACCCTCGCCCTGATTCGCCGTTTTTTCGTATTGTGGACTGATGGGAAAGGGGTCGATGCGACTACACTGGCGTTTCCATGGCAATGAAGATGAAGCTAAGAAAAAACACCAGTGGGTTGGTCTCACAGAGATCTGGTGATTGGTGCTGCGTTGTTGTAAGGTAAATAATTGATTCCGTTATTCCAGGTCAAAGACCAAATGCTCGTGAAAATCGCATTTTTTTCAGATTTACGATATTTTACATACGACACTATGCCACGTGCCGAACTTAAATCTAAGCGGGGGTGTTCCTTGTTCAATTACGAGTGCAACGGTGCATATAGCACATACGTATATCTATACACACACACACACATATATATATATATATATATATATATATATATATATATATGTATTTGTATACTTACACAGTATGCCTTCATTAATAAAGTTTTTATACGCAAGGGCTTTCAAACCGAGCAATGCTTTAGTAACTTTGTAATTTTTACAGGTCGAGCTGTTATTTTTACACAAAGACACCAGAGACATTGATGCTAACCAAGATTTGAATTAGTTATAATCTATGCTCGTTAAGAAAAACATTTCTTGCGCACCTCTTAAACACTTATTGACGAGAGACTAGGAAGGGAAGGGAACCGGCTAGGGAATGACTTTGGCGGCATCGCCTTTGGTCTACACATTATTTTCTGTGCTCTAAGCTACATCAAAGTCGTTCAGTATCATGTTTCAAGGACGCCTTTGGTAGCATCTCGTGGCTTTTTTCACCGAGGGCTCTAAATCTGAGCCGAATGTCGGATCTGTATTTGTATACGACACCGCGATTACGACATTCTCACTGCCAGCACATTCTCACTCGGTGTACACAGCTGAGTTGGCTGCTATCACCAAGGCGCTCTCCTCACTGAGGTCGGTGATGGGGCACAACATAAGATTTTATTTGACTTGTCTAGCAGCCTTTTGGGGCCAAATATTTTTATTCCCCATGCGCCCTCTTACAGGACATTTTGATGCACCATACTGGCATTCGACGCGCTGGGAAAACGATTGTGCGCCGCTGGATCCCCAGCCAAGAAGGCATTTTAGGCAAAGAGCTAGCTGACGTGGCGGGGAAACAGGCAACACACGTCCAATGTAAACGATCTCCACCTCGGTCGTCCAGACCTTTTATCCAGCCTGAACGACTAACGTAAAAGGCAAATGGCAGCGTTGTTAGGACGCCGAGGAAAATAACAAGCTGAACAAGCCACAATTGGGCCTTTGGCCACCCAGCCCGCGTGCGGCGAGGCGCGAAGAGGTCATACTCCATGCCGTCTGCGAGCTGGCAGCATTCATGCAACACAACGCTACATATTGTGCCGTGAGAACAGACTCCAACGCACCAGATGCAGTGCGCCAGAGGCTGTTTGCCACATACTCTACTATTCTTGTCCAAATTCCATGGAAGAGCGTTTGCGCCACTTTGGGGAAGGTCAGCTCTGATCTATCGCGGTACATGCCATCTTACGACAGTCCGCATGTTTTCATAAGATAGACGTTAGGACAAACCAACTATCTCACTGTTATAAGTGGCAAGACATGAACCCTCACTCCACGTTTACAACCAACAGTGGTACATCTGAAGTCCAGAAAAATCAATGATATCACAGAAAAAACTGGTAAATGAATGTTGCTTAATGTAAATGTAAATGAATGCATTTTTAGTAACGACCTCAGCTGTGATCCACTGCCCCTCCCCCCCCCCCCCTTACGGTCTCATTGCTCTGTTTCCTAATTCCTCTTTCCAGCTCCCACCTCCTCCACTGCTTCCTTACTCCTACTCCCAGCTCCCACCTCCTCCACTGCTTCCTAATTCCTCCTCCCAGCTCCCACTTCCTCCACTGCTTCCTAATTCCTCCTCCCAGCTCCCACCTCCTCCACTGCTTCCTAATTCCTCCTCCCAGCTCCCACCTCCTCCGCCGCTTCAAACAGTTTCGAGTTGTAAATATACAGTAAAGCAGCGTGGGCCAGAAGGCGTTGTGACCCCTCAACATCTAGTAAAGGCTTCAAACCCAATGCTAATTTAGCTCATCCAGACAAGGTCCAGCGCTCCCTTACCATTCGACCATGCAGCCTTTATGCGTGCAATGCAATCAAGAATTTTCCATCGCTGGTTTCCCCAGTGAGCCATACTTTCTTAGGCTAGCGCAAGTGCTGCTATCTTTATCACATCTGTTTCCTGGTATTCAGAAAGTGGCCGTGCTGGCCAGACACCTTATGTCCAGACGTCTACCTGACAATAACCACACCTATGTACGCCGACCTAGCGGTCGCTCAGCCGTTATATGCAACCTCCCTCACGTCTCACGCCATGTCATGGTGCTCGTCGGAAGTCATGGAGGTATTATACCAATGCAATGTTATAAGCTGCCTAAATTACGTCACTGCCGACAATGCGACATTTTGTAACGACTGCCATGACGTCAACATTTCACAAAGAAAACAAGCAAAGGAGCTTCGCCTCTTGCCAACAGCCGACGCCAGATCCATCGCTGGCCCAGGGCTCCCCACTCCCCATTTGTGAAATGATTCCCGCGAAGCTCCCAGCTGGTGAAAATCATATGTTTGCCGGTGTCCACCCTTCTGTTAATCATTTGTTATGGAATACTTCAAAATAAGGTCCCATTCTAGGAGAAGGGCAGTGGGAGAACGCTCTTCTAGCTCCAAAACGGATTGTTTTTCTGTGGTAGTTTTCTTTTCTATTGCGATTTTCTAATTCGTATTTTTTAGCAAGAAATTACGCGCTTCCAATCCGTCATGAAACACTCTCCTATACTTTACCTCCTGGTCCAGCCCTTAAACAACAATTCGGCATCCCTGTTTTCACTTTGGTACTGGACGAGCATATACCGTTTTACTTTCAATTTTCGGCATCATGTGTGTATAGGGTAGCTGTACAAGTTACGATGGCAGCGTTTCATACGGAACCGGAAGTACGGGATGCAAAGATAGTTGCTGTTTGACCGTTCACTGGAAGGGGTACCAAATGAAATGCAAATTCAAATTTTGAATGCTATTATTCGTCAGGTGGTGTTCCAGCTTATCTAGCTTTTTCAGTCCAATAGGTATCAGCACTTGACCTGCTTGAAATTACTGAACGCATGTCATAATAAGCATACGAATATGAACTATACGAGTACCATGATTATGACACAGGAAAGCGTGGCGATTACATGATCACCACCGATGCTATACGGGTAGTGTTGCGACAGATCCCTCACGTGTAACTGTCAAGGACGTCTGGCTGCAGTATTGACCCAACCATTCGTGGCCAAGATTTGAGGTGCAACAACTAATCATGCACGTCACCCGTGGTGCTTTGTTTTTCATTACTGAAAGTAAAAAAATGGTTGCATGCACCGTGTAGGCTGCCAACCATCTCACGAAACCGCATCACGCCATTTGCTTTACCACATGATCATGACACTGACCAACTCTGACCACCCCATCTCGTGTGGTGGTCTAGCAGCCGTCCACCACCCAGCACAGCCCATCTCATCCATTACCCCATTACTTAATAGCGTGACGTCACAGCTCACACTCTCCGGGCACCGACCGCTCGCTGACGTCATCAGGTGGGACAGGAACCGATGTCCCCGCGTGCGACATGATGAGGTGCGCTCCCGCGGGCACCCAGTCGCTTCGGCGCCCTCCGAATGCTGGAGCGCGCTAATCCGGTCAGGGAATACGCGCAGCCAGCTGGCGGGCGAGTGCACACGCTGGGGTCTGTCGACGGAGAGGTATTTAGTTGACGGGCGATGCCGCCCCGCTCCAGCACCACGCCTGTCCGCCGCCGCAAACGCGCCCGATTCCTGCTGACAGCGCGAAAATGGGGAGACCGAACTTACGGGATGGCCGCTGTCGATCGTGAAACAAAAGCTGGCTTCAAGCGAGACAGGATTTTCCTTATTGAAAGAGCGATTTCCAGCATGTTGACACGGAGCAGCACGAAAGAGGCCCCGCGGATCTGGATGCGTGTTCTTCTTTTTGTACACTGCATATTGGTGTACAGCTGGAGCTTGCAGCAGTAAATACAAACGCTTTCCGGACTCTATCAACTGACATAATGATGTTATGTTGGTCATCTGCTCGTGTGCCTTCAGCAAACAAAAACATTTTCACGTCAGAAAAGCGTTTGTCACCGTTGTTCGTAATAATAACAGAGGATTCCCCACGAAGATAGGATCGATGCGACCCGCAGAGCCGCCTGCGGCATCGCCGACTGGGCAGGCCATCCGCAGCTGGCCATCGCCGACGGGGCAGGTCATCCACAGCTGGCCATCGCCGACTGGGCAGGCCATCCGCAGCTGGCCATCGCCGACGGGGCAGGTCATCCGCAGCTGGCCATCGCCGACGAGGCATGTCATCCGCAGCCGGTCTTCTGCCGACTTGCGTCAGGATGCGAGTGTGGACCCGGCCGTCGGCATGTCAGCAGACGCCAGCGGTACGACCACCGCGGCACCGGTCGCGACGAGCAGCCGCCCTCGGCTCTAACCGGACTGGGCCACGGCTTGTGGCCGGTGTCAGCGGACTGGCAGCGTTCGCGCCGAGACCGTCTACTGCCGGAGACGCGTCTGACGCGGCGCAGGTGCTGACGCGAGCACACAGCGGGATCTGAGGCCACCCCGGCACTGGGCTGCAAGTGCCGCACGCCGGCCCGGCCCGCCGGCGTTCCCGCAACACGGCCAGCTAATCTGCTTCCCGCCATGACTCCCGCCCTCCCCCTGCCCAGCCGTGCTCACCCACGGCTGCCGCATGGGTGGTCGATATGGCGGCAGAACTGTGAACACATGGGAGCAGCGCGGCAACTGTGATGGATCGGCATGTGGGAATAACTAATCATAGGTGTGTTTACACTGCGTGCGCTTGAGGTGGCAACGCAGGGGATTTGTGTTTGAGTGTGTGATTGTGCGTAAATGTCATAAGTGTTTTGGTATATTCCTGTGTGTGCGTATGCAAAACAGTGCACACGTGCGTACTCTCGCTACATGCAAATGTATATGCGCAGGCATGCACGAATGCATGCCTGTGCATATGCACGAATGCGTGCGTTTATATCCGCACGAGCAATTATCTGACCGTGCGAACACACAAGGGCGTAGCAGAGCCGCTGCCGCGGGTCAAAAAAGAGCTGGGCACGGACTTCTTATGTGTTTTCATACAAGACATGTGAGTGTTATTCTGAATTAAGACCTCAGGGGTCGCGTTCTGACCTCGCTCACAATGTCGAAGCTCGGGGCGGGTGAGAGTTTGTTTGAGAAAAGTTTGATTTGAAACGGCTTTCACGTATCCATGGTAACGGTAATAAACGATAATAGTTAATATGTATATTGTTGTTTTTTGGTGATGCATTCTTGTGTATGCGACACGGTAGATGCGTACCTTTGTGTAAAAAGCAACCCCGGCGAAAAGCATGATGAGAAAAACCAGAGCATAAAAAATAGTCAGACAGACTTATGCTGCACGAAAAACCGGTTTTCGAACGAAGTTTGTTTCCCATGACCCACCTACGTTCCTGGTGGCCAGCACATCACACACGGCTCCTGTCAGGCGACCAGGCAGCCAGAGGCCAGGTCGGCCAGAGAATTCCATTAATAGTGTTGGACACATCCCGACAAATGTAAACGCAAATCACTCATAATATATATATATATATATATATATATATATATATATATATATCAAACATACGTATGTTCGTTTCTGAACATATACATATACATATATACACATTCCATTTCAACATTTCGCTGTTTAAAAACATATTTGTCCAGGTCAGTTTGCCACGCATTCATTTATTTACATCCTCTGCTCATTCAGGGCAGACGATGTAAAATGACCCTACGTTTTGCGGTTGTTACTTGTACTCTTAGAAATGACGTGGAAAAAGTAGCATAACACTCGTCAAAAAAACATCCTATGGCTCATGTATTATTTGTGCGCATCATTGTATATATAAATGTACATTTAGATATATAATTCAAACATAGATATGCATATATATATATATATATATATATATATATATATATATATATATGGGGACCGATAAGGATCGGACCGATAAGGGGAGGGGGGAGAGGTTCCGATGCACCAACTTAAAGCGACAGAGCCTCGCAGGAGAGCAGCCAGTAGATTGATCTCAGCAAGGCCTAGTAATTAGTAAAGGTATGTATGTTACGAGATGAAAAGAGCCGTTCCATATCTACACGCTAGTACTTACGAGACTCTGACACGTGACAACATGATACCTGCTCAGCCTGCTCCATGTCTTATTTAGAATTTCTCAGCCGTGCTCCGTGCAGACGTGCAGCCGTACTCATGTCTATTGTGTGTATTTTGAGACATATTCATGATGCGGGATTGTATTAATGTGACAGTGTCGCCTCACCGTTTGCGATCGGCGGAATCATCGATCGCCGCCCGTCGCCCGCGCCGACAGGGGATCGCCGTGCAGTGTTCCTAAAGAACGTCGGTTCTCAGAAACCAGAAACCCTAGAGACACGTTTTGGTGTTGAAGCATGCGCGATAAATGCCTCAGAGGCTACTAAAAACTTGGGCGCGAATACTAGACATGACGGGGAGATACTGCTCGAGGTGGGTAAGTATCCTCTATGGCGGAACGACCCCCCCACCCCATCAGGTAAATGGCCACATATCTGTCCACAACATAATCAACTGCAAACGCTCTAATGATAAAATGTTTTTATCGCCCCCTTGTGTCTCATAATTGTTGCCGTTCAAACGACTTCACCGTACTGCTCCGACAGGCTGTGGCACAACGCGCCTGCAGTATAGACTATCCCGCTGCACACGGCCTCGGTGGCGCCAGGTGTTGACGACAGGACTCAGCGGCACAGTCTATCTCGCAGGGACCTTGGCGGAGAACGGTCTGCGTGATCAGGTCCACCTCTGATTGAGCGGGAGGTAGACGGGCGGAGGCGGACCCGCATCGGGAATTCTTTAAACAAATGGGTCCCGAAAACACGACTGATAAAGCTGGCTGCACCAACATTAAAATACGGCAAAAAACATTTGCAGAAGGATGACAACGCAACGACATAGCTCGTTCCAGGATGGCCTGCAGGATCAAGCGCAATCCAATGTTCCAATATTGCGCCCTCGAATCCGCTCTTTGACGTGAGTTCCCAATCCGATTATGTCCAGTCAGTCACAACGCAGTTTTCTTCCGGGGTGATCCCATTCAGAGCAACACGTCAAATACAGCATGCATGGTCATATACATGCCGCATGTATGTGCTATAGAGCGCATATATGACCATCATCCTTGCAACTTTTCATCCAGCTTTTCAAATGGTTCCTAACGATTAGAGCTGGCCTGTTGTCTGTGTAATCCAGTTATTTTAGAGATTTCCCGATCCGGTAAGATCAATTCTCCAGATTAATCCCAACTTTACGGATTTATTCCATTTGTGAAGGGTTGTACGCCACGGTAAATCTCACAATAGACTGATACCCGTCAAAAACCGCGAAACTTATAACCGGATGAGCGACAGAGTCAATGGTGCTGTTATGTTGAGTGGCTAGGGTTTTGGGTAGTGTTGCGTTGTCTGGTGCATTGTTCCATGCAGCAACAAAGCCTTTCGAGACCTCCAAACCAAGAGTTTGGAATAAGAAGCCCACCATGTCCACAACTAAAAACTAATATCATACAACGCGCCCGGCTGGAGGGTAAATTAAACCCCCTGAATGTTTTTCAAATAACTGTTGAGCGCCGCAGCGTAGCCACGCACACTGCATAGTTGGAGACAATCAAATGATTTTTTTTGGAATAAACAACCAGATGCACCTTGTAAGACATATGGCAGGTCAAATCGTTCAATCGAATCGTTCAATCTGATCCGGCAGCACAGTGTTAGGCGACGCCATACAACTCTGAAATGGTGTCTTCGGTAATCAGATAGTCAAATCTAAGACTGTAACAAATTATTTTGACCTAGGGTCAGGTCTGAAAATTTTACCGAGGTCCAAGCCAATCTGCTCTTTTAGTGGACAGATTACTGTATGGGGCAGTTCCTGATGCTCATTTTAAACTAATTAACAGCAGGGACCCTAACAGACATTGGATAACAATTTAATAGCATTTGACCCGAAGTTCATAAGCTGGGAATTTCAAATTTTGACTCAAATAAATTCACATACAGGACAAGCCACCCTGTGAATTTTTTGTCTCTGGATTTCTTAGTTTTTGATATTTCAGGGGTGTCATATTGACCCCCACCGAGCGAAGATCAACCGGCCACCCGCACCACGGGTTGATAACAAAGCCCAACATAAATCTAACTTTCAGCTTTATCTAAGCATCACAAGCCTCACAATAAAAGTTTATCAGCGAAATGCGATTGCACTTGAGCAACCAGATTCAGATCCGTCATCTGTACCCAAAAGGAAATTACGGAGGCGATTTCACTTCCATGGCAGGTCGTAAAATGATTGTCAAACTTGTCAAACGCTCTACAAATGGTTTATGCTATATATTCATGTGCTTCCGCTCTACCGAACGATGGCACACAACCACGTATTAAACGCTAATCCCAGTTAGTAGCGTGTGTATCCCTTAATCACTCAAACCCTTGCATCCTTTACGGTAGAATATGACAGACTGAGGCCACTTTCAAGTTTTCGCCAGGGATAACTGAGTGTTGTAATCGCATCTGTATTTCAAATCCAGTTCTGATTTTGTCATCTTGATTTTAATCTGATCTATTGATTGCTTTTGTACGAGTCAAGTTCAGCAGTATGGCGAGTTATGCCAAGGTTTAATAACTTCCGGGAACACTCGGTTCAGCACAAAATCCTGCAAGGGCATCGGACCCAACGCAGACATTTTAGAATGGGCAAGTCTTTGTTCAGTCTCATGTGACAATCATATATAACGCTCGTGTTGGCACCAAAACTTAACAAATCTAACATCTGAGGTAAATGCCGGAAGACAACTCAATTCTGCTACCATTTCAAGAGAACACGTGTGTTTTCGGAGTCTGGAATTATTTTCTTAAAAGCCATTGTCATTCAGTCCGATGGCTCAATCACGAGGAGCTCCGCAGGGTCACAGGGTCTGTCACCATGGGACCACAAAGCCCGTCCCACCTCCTTAGCAAATCCCCCGCTGTGAGTGCAAGGAGACGCAGAGGATTTGCGTAGTCCACGTGTTCAAGCATTGGGGAACTGTGTACCCCAAGCTCCACCTAGCGAAAACGCCCGAAAAAACATCACGGTCAGCAAGAAGCTAGCCAACACAAAGGTTACATGAGGTGTTATATGTGAGGTTATGTAAAGTGCTTTCGAAAAATCGCTAATGTGAGACTTGTGCCGAATGCCTGCTCATAGCCGTTCAATGCAGACGGCAATGCACATTCTTGGTGTCAGTGAGGAATGGGCGTGTCTTTGCCGCCATCTTCTTCTCAGCTTCCCTCACGGACACTATTTCGCCGAAGCCGCACCAGCAGCCCGATGAACAGGATGGTCCGCTGTACCCACAGTAGCTGCTAGCGGGCGCGTCGAGACGCATGGCCAGCAAAGCCTAAAACGCACTGAATGTCGACAGCTTGCCGTGTTGCATATCATACGGTGATGTTGAACACCCAGTCATCCACAGGCGGCAAACGGCAGAAGATGCACAGAAAGGCCCCAATTTTTAATGACACGCTTAATGTGCAAACGAAACTATGACGCAGTTCTTCGAGCGCTGCTCTGAAATCCAAAGTGCGCGAATTCAACCAAAGCTTGCTGAGCGTCGAAGTCCTGTCGACCTAAACGCCCGGAAGGACGCGCCTGACCACATCCGTATCACAATCACATTGACCCCGACCCGCAACCGCAGCCCCACACTGCCAGCGCCCGCCGACGGGGTCGCCGCCGTCCGACACGGTCAGCATCGCACACCACACGCGCCGCGGAATCGCTCCCAAGCCACGCAGGAAGCCTCGGTCACGCAGCACGCGCCCACCGCCCGTCGCCGCCGGCCGCCGCCCGGCCCGTCACGTCCGGGTCTCGAAGAGACCGTCGCTCGAGACGGCGAAGTGCCGGTAGCTGGGGTAGCTCTCCGTGAGCGGCAGCGCCGCCGGCGGAGGCGGCAGCTCGTCGTCCGGTTTGGGCGGCGCCGGCCGGCGCTCTTTCTTGACGCGCGCGCACAGCACCGCCACGCACAGCACGAACACCATGCCGAGCCCGACCGAGCCGCCCAGCAGCAGGCCCAGGTTCGAGGCGAGCGCCGACAGCGGCGCCGCCGCCGGCAGCGTGCGCACGCGCACGCACTTGCGGTCGGGGCTGCTCGGGCGCGGCGCCGGCTGGCCCATCCGCGCCCGACTCTCGGCCCGCACCCAGTCGCCCCTGCCCAGCACGCAGACGCGGTAGTCGGTGTCGGCAAGCAGGCCGTGCAGCTGGTGGGTGCGGCGCCGCAGCGGGCTCGAGCGGCGCCGTCAGCAACCGGCCGGCTGGTGTCGCTCGCGCTGCGCCAGCCGCCCAGCTCCGAGCCCGTGGGCTCCGGCGGCGCGGGCGGCGGGCCCCAGCCGCGGGGGCCAGCACGCGGGAGCCGAGCACCGTCTCCCGATGGAACAGTTCCGCGACTGCCAGGAGACTAGCACCGAATGTTGGCTGGATGTCCTGGGGACGCGCGCACGATGGCGTTAGAGCGGGTCCGGGAGATGGCAGCGAGAGTGAGACTGGGATCTGTCCCCTGGAGACGCCGCGGCGCAAGAGGGCGATTAGAGCGGGTCGGGAGATGGCACGGAGTGAGACTGCGATGTCCTGGGAGCGCGCGGCAAGAGGCGTTGAAGCGGTCGGGAGACGGCACGGAGTAAAAGACTGAATGTCCTGGGGACGGACGGAACGGGGTTTCGGAGTGGTCTGAGGGCGATGCGAGTTGTGGATGGATGTTCTACGTGCGCACGAGGCGGAGTGTTGGCATAGTCAGGAGACCTGAGATGTTTAGGGTTGGATGTCTTTTGGTCGCACGATAATGTGTAATAGAAAACATAATTTTTCAGTGGAACGCCTATTCTCACAGAAATGGCCATAGCGAAACCAAAAAACTATTACAATGCTATTTTCATAATCCAAAATTGTCTTCGATGGGCTATGGTTTTCCTAATCAAGGGCCGCTCAGCTCAACATTTTATCCGCATCAAAGGCGATGAAGACACCTTGTCCCACATCCCTCCATGTTGCAGATATTCTTATGAAGGCTCTTCACATTTCGAGTCCAATGCTCATTGGCATACGAACATGACAGGCCCTAAGGTGTATTGGCAGAGGCGGGTGACAATAAGACATCAACTTTTGAACTACTTCTAACACAAAATAGCGAATTACGTTTTCCGGGCCTCCCAGTTCCCGTAAGGACAGGACCGACTTTGCGGCCTCTTGTCAACTAAGACCTCGAAACTAGTGACGATTTCGCAATAACGGGCGCTATTGACTGTTTATCGAGACAAGTTCAGAGATAAATGACACGGACTCTGACTTGTTCCGCGCCCACCCAGCGGAAGAGCGCACCTTGCCAAGAGCAGGAATCCAATAGGTTTCGCGAGGAATGTCCAAATGAAAAAGCTGAAAGAGAAATTGGAGAGGGAGAGGAGTGTCATGGTTTTCCTTTCGTACGAGGAAGAAAGCGTCAGACCTCAGCAGCTTCCTCAGGTCCAGACGTGAGTGGTAATTTGCACAATCACTCAACTGTGGGAGATGGATTTTGGTGATGATTGTGAAAGGAGGGAAGTGCCTTAGTTATCTTTTTGAACGCGAAAGCAGCTTCCTCAGGTTCAGTCGTGAGAGGCGCTTTTGACAATCTCTCAACTCCGGGATATGCACTTTAGAAGTAAGAACATGTTAGAGGGACAGTGGAGGCATGTGTTCTGTGGATCATAGAAGAAATCCCTCCGGATTTTAAGCCATTCCACTGCTTATTCAGGACCGGTAAGCTGTTTTCCAACCGTCATGTGGTGCTTACGCATTGGCCGAACTAGATCGAATGCTTCTGCAGTCAAGCACGAGTTGGAACCCAGATTCTAAGTCCGAGTCTGAACCCCAATTCTGTTATCTTATGTCCTTGTTCAAAGTCCACCATTTTCACATTGGCTGAAGCCGGCCCTGGTCCTAAATCCCTGGCAATGAGTCCGAACCCGGACTAACGGATGCTGTTTCGTTCCCTCTTTCCTGCCTGCATGAGTCTGGCTCCGAATGAGCCTGAATCTTTGCACATAAAGTTCCAGTCTGGGTTTACAAATTTTAGTTAGCTTTCATCCAGCTTCACTTCGCGTCAGTCCAAGTCCCAGCGTCCACGTCCGATTCCCAAAGCTACGAGTAGAGTATGAGTCCGAGCCCATGGCCAAAACAGACCTCACCCAGCCTGGCCCAGCCTATAACCTCATCATCGTCAGCACTGGAATATGCGATTCTGAGCCGAGTCCACGTCCGAGTTCACTGACTCGTTTTGCTTTGATCGTAACATGTGCTTGTCCCAAGCCTCCAGATTTTAAGAGCCTGCCCGATTCACGTTTGCACAGGCTTGGGCCTGAATGTGAGTTCCAGTCGACCGTTTCTTTACAATAGCCCAGAGCCTTGTCGGTCCCAGACGTGGTGAAATGAACCGATTCACTCGAGTTCGAAAAGGTCATGAATCAGGAAACGACGCCAGGTGTAACAAGACATATGGAGTCAGACGCATGGCTGACTGCTACCACCAATCATCTGAAGCACTTTCACATCTCATTCATGCTAAAACTCACGTTCCATTTCATGACAGAGTTTCGATAAAAATCGACTGTCTGCAACTATGCCATGGCTGGCACCGCCTTTTATTGCAAAGTCAGGATGAACAGCCGCGATTGCCGCTGGGCGAGCACATCTCATAAAGTTATATTGACATCACGCTCGAGGTCACAGGACGTTCTTGGACTTCAGCCGCTTGCACCTAATTCATACATACATACATACGTAATATATATATATATATATATATATATATATATATATATATATATATGATTCCAAATAGAGCAATCTGAAATGCGGAATTTCCAATTAAAAAACGTGTGCGTCAAATGCCTCAGGTAGCCCCTTGATTACTAAAACGCAACACCCCATCTTCTGCATGTTACATCACGAAGAATGTTTGCTGGTGACGCTTCTGCTGCCTGAAAACATCGTTATCTTCGTAAGCACAAGACACAAAACTGTTTTGGAAGTGAAGGCTTTGACGCATGAATCCCGCAGGTTTCCAAACCGGTGGCGATATCCTTTCGGCTGATTTAACCAAACGCAATAATTAGCAACATCATGGATAACGAGTGATCACTAGTCAGTAACTTTAAAATCTATCTAATGGATTATTGGTCAACATTTTCAAGAGGAAAATGAGTGCTTAGGCTATAAGCTCGAGGCGTGTTACGCACTAAGTCTTCGGGAACTTGAACAATCCAGTACTATTTGCAAGCTGATCTAACATGTAACAACACATAACACAAAACCTCGTTTGCTGTCACTAGGTCAGTGAGCCACTAAGGATAAACAAAATCCATTTGAGGCCCCTCCACGTTGAACGCACCTGTATGGCGATCTTCTGCACCAGCGGGTAGGGGCAGAAGAACGCCGAGGAGCGGTACACCAGCGGCTGTCCCCTCAGGCTGACTGGGGAGCCGCAGGTCACGTTGCTGTCTGTGAGGATGTGCGAGTGCTCCTGGAGCCACGCCCACATGTCCCGCAGGTCGCAGCTGCAGTGCAGAGGATTACCTGCGGTGCAAGCGATCAGGCCGGGGTCACTAAATCATTCCAACCAGGGCGCGCAGTTTTTTTTAGTTCATCCTCAGGTGCGATACATTTGCCGCTTGTGGCAGCTCGGGCAGGTCAATATTGTGCCGAGGAACTTAACTTGATTTCATGCCAGAGAACTGGCCTATCAAGGCCCAATAAATTATGGCATTGAAGTGCTCGCACGGATACAGCAATTGCGCTTGATCACAGCAGTTAACCATGAAGGTACTTGAAACATAATCCACTAAATAACTTTTAACAGCATGGATAGGTATTGGTCAGGAATTTGCAACAACATAAAGGTACATTACGCACAATATGAGGGGTGTTCGTTTTTTACCGCGCAACCACATCAAAACTGAACTCACAAAAATGTCATGCAGACTTAGGCCGACATGCCACCTGCCTACTCGATAATACCAGTCTACTATCACATTAAAATGTCCGTGTGTCACATGGCTGACCGTGCGTAAGTATGTTTGTTGAATCCAGCACCTTGACAGCTTGCTAGGGGAAATATCACCTTCAGACATAACTAGAAAGTACCGGTATCAGCACATTAATCATGACTCATGTTTGTGCTCTTGGTACCAAATCGTCGCCGTTTGTTGTCAGCTTAGCAGAACATTGTTTATCACAGACAGCTGACCGCCTGGAAACGCGGAGTCCCCACGCGAAATTATGGCGCGAGCATTGCTCGAGATAAAAGTTGGCTGCAGTGTGCAAAAACACCGCTTATTTGCACAGCCTGGTGATTTATTAAAAGCACATTCCAAGGCTATATATCTGAGGGTTATTGCGGCATGACGCGAGTGAACTTTTGGGAAGTGAATAATAGCCTTCGAATTACAACATGTCAGGCATTTTTCCGCATTAACTACTTGACAGGCCATCCATCTCTCGGCAAGGCGGCTCCCTCATACAGCTGCAAAATGAGGACGCCATTTTCGGATGTTTGCTGACACCTAACACCACCGCAGCGGCTCCTGACCCTGGTTCGCGTACTCCTGAAACGGACTCGCGCAGTCCCGGTCCAGATCCCCGCACTCAGAATACGAGCCACACACTCTTGACTCAGACCCGTCTTTCCAAGCGCATCCCCTCCTGATGCCGACCCGCTCAATCCTGACGCGGACATGCACACTCATACATCAACATGTATGAGTGCGCACGTCAGCATAGGCCGCGCACTCTTGACACGGGCCCACGCACGCCCAATACGAGGCGACGCCCCTGTTACAGTCACACTCCTGTCACGGAGCGCACACTCCCGACGCAGGCCCACACTCTTAACACGGGTCGACGCACTCCTGACACGGGTTCAAACACTCCTGACATGGGCCCACACACTCCTGGCGCAGACCCGCACCCTGCTGATGCAGTGCACTGCTGCCTGAAGTGGTCCTATAAATTTGAACACCGACCCACGGCTTGTTTGACGCAGGCATATTTTTCCAGAGAACTGACGTGTCTGTAATTCAAACACACCGAGCCATACTACGCAGTGTCCTAGAATTGCCGACTTTGGGTGTAAAGGAACACCCTAAGAGGAGGAATTTTACACTCCAACCCTAGTTCAAAAGCAATTCTAGTTCCCTGATACTATGTACGCGCACTCCTGACATGACTCCAAACTCGCGATACACGTCCATACTCCTGTCACGGTTGCACTTTGCTGACCAGGCTGCGTCGATCTACGTCGGCGTTATCAGGCCGTTCCGAGTGGGCAGCGACCTCCCATCTGCTCTCTATCTGTCACCATTACCCAGACAACGGCCGCGCATCAACTTCAAACAAGTCATCACGTCTGATGAAAAACGAGCAGCGGCTGCCGCGATTGCGGGCGGTGCGGCGACTGAACGGAGAGGAACGGAGGAGAACAGAGACGGAGCAGACAAGAAGGGGGCGGAACGGAGAAGAACGGAGAAGAGCGAAGGCGGATCGGACAAGAACGGGGATGGAACGGAGAAGAACGGATACGAAACAGAGAAGAACGGAGAAGAACGGAGACGGAGCGGGCAAGGACGGGGCGGAACGGAGAAGAACGGAGACGGAACGGAGAAGAACGGAGAAGAACGGCTCCGGAATGGAGAAGAACGGAGACGGAACGGCGACGAAACAGCATCTGGAACTGAGACTACAGCTGGGACATTAATGGACAAGGAATGAACGGAGGCGGAGCAGCTGTTGAATCTGAGATAGAACGGCGGCCGAAACACGGAAGAACCGAAGGCTGGAACTGGAACAGGATGACACCTGGAGCAGAACCGATCCGAAGCGGCTGAACCGGAGGCTGGCACGACAACCGGTCGGATAAGTAAGCCTCCTGGATCAGGGCCGCGACTATGGCTGGCCCGACGGCCGAAAGACCGGAGCCTGGGTGAACGAACAACATGACCAGGTCCAGGAGAGCGGTGCCTGAGACGGGACCAACGCCACGGTGCCCGGATAGTGCGGTGTGCTGGACGGTGGGAGAGGTACGTCGGGTCCCTGTCCCTGGGAGGCAATGCAAGAGCTGGTCTGGAACGTTAGGGGTGGCGCTCAGACTCTGCAGACCAAGCAAACGGCGGCGGCAAACGAACCCGCAACGCAGCGGCGGCTCTCGAAATCAGGCACAGCCAAACGACCTGGGTGTTGAAGTGCCGTGACTTCGGCTTCCAGCCTCCGCTAGGCTACAACGGCCACTGGCCACTGCCATGACCCGAGGGAATAATGACTCTCAATTGATTACTGGACCGTTCAGCTGACTGATAAGAATTCAGCATCGGCGGTCGTTCACGCCATGTTAACTCACAAGTTATTCGTTGAGACACTGTCTTTCGTGTTAATTCATAACGTAGGTTACGTCTCGGCAACCGTGCAAGTGGCAAGTAGCAAGCTCCAGCAATCAAGTCTGGAAATCCCACCGAGAGAAATATTCGTGGAGATCCCGTTGCTGCTCAATTCATTTGTATGCCCTCGGCGGGCCGCCGTTAGAGCCCCGTAATGAACCAGAAATTATTTTAAGCTGGAAGTTAACGAGCAGCGCTATGGATAACCTGGAATAAGTAGTCACATAAACCTCGCCATGTAAGCTCAATTGCAGGGGCCTGACATTTAGCAGCCCCATTTGCCACAGCTGCGCATGACGCTGAAATCAAGGGATTTAAGGTGAGCCTCGCAGCAACTGCTCTTTGCATTTCCAACGCCGTTTACGTCCATGTTGTCAGAAATTTTGCGCTATTTGTTTCGACTCGTTGGCATCGAGACGCAAGGATGTACCATGCAGCTTGTGGGCCTTTGATAACTTGAATTGCGTAAGCCTGGTTCATGCTGCTGTATGGAGCCCGGCCTTGATCACCCAAAGCATTAGCCAAGCAAACATTTTGATTAAATACCAAGCATACAAAACATTTAAACGCTGTGAACAGTAAACAGATGGAGGCTGTTGCTGGACTGACTGAAGCAACGTACGTTTTGGATATAATGTATTACATGATCGCGTGCAATTTTCTGTAAAAGCAACTGCATAATTAAGTTTACTAGCTGAATATAATGGCCACGGGTGGATTAAGCCAACGCAAACTGGTGTAAAAACACACGTGCTTGATAGAAATGAGCAAGGTACCCGGCGACCAAATTCTTCAAAAATCGCATTTCCGGTAGCGTATCTCGACGTTTGAAGCGAATGTTCCCCATAAGAATATATCGAGGCAAATCTCCGATTTGATGAAATCATCTCACTTATAATTCTTGGTTCGCTTTTAAGTGTGAGATACTGCTCTTGACAATGCAATTTCCCTTTTTAGTACCTAGGCTCCTCAGTACGTCATCGCTTGATGAAGTCATTGCACGTTTTTTATGAGGCCAGAGTCGCTGTCACCCGTTTTAGCAGCAGCGCGGCCGTGTCCGAATTGCTGCTAAAACCGTGTTTGTTGAAACAGAATATCGCTCTGTGCTCGTGTTTTGGTCCTTCTTCGTGGTGTTTTTGTATATTTGTTCATGATGTTAAGTGTACATTTTTTAAAAGCACAGGCATACTCGGTTATGGTGCTATTTTTAAGGAATTCGATTTCCGATATCATTTTCGTCATAAATCGTACTACCTATTCCTGTACTATGCAGCGCAAGACGTGATTCATGTTCAAAACGTACGCTCCACGCATTTCGTTGGTTGACGGCCAGCTGATGATCGTTAATGTCGCGCATCCTGCCGTCCTCCGTCAGACTCGAATTGTTCGATGCTGATACTTGTCTTGACATTTAGCACTACATGGCCATTGAATCGGCAGCATTCGCGCGACGTTTCGACGGCGTCATGCATGTTTGCGTGAGCTTGAAAAAGTCTGCACGAAATAGTCTGCACGAAATAGTCTGCACGAAATAGTCTGCACGAAATAGCCTGCACGAAATAGTCTGCACGAAATAATGCGCACAAGTTCACGGACGTCAAGTTCCGAATCCCGACGATTTTAAGTCTTAAAAGGGCATGGCTGTAAACTGCACTGACTTATCACGCAAATGCGGCACACTCATTCCCTTTGAGCACGAGTTGCAGAAAACTAGCTATGCGGTGCGATTCGGACAATAACAATAGGCACATAAACGCATACAAACCAACGTCGACCTTAAGATGGCACTCTGTCGTTGTACGCCCCATTAGCAGTCGCAGGACATCCTTAGGGCATCCAATCAATGGCCGCGTTACATTTGAGCCGGACCAAATCTGCTGTGGGAGGTCAAGGCTGCTCGGGTTCACTTGAAATGGTCCACACAGAAATACCAAATCCTAGACCAGAAAGCCACCCTAAACCAAAAACAATAATAAAGTCGGCATTGTTAGTGTCATTTTTGCTAGCGACAGATAGGCATAGGTCAAGTGTATTGCATATACATTTTCTGCAAATCCGATACATGTCCATGTCCGCTGCGCAGCCCGCGTCTGCCGCCGCACAGGCCGCTCCCCGTACGGCCTGTTAGCTGCTCTGCGTCGGAGATGGCCGATTCAGCGGGCGCCGCCTCCGCCAAAACCAGTCAGCAGCCCGCCACAAGCTCAGCCGTTCAGGGCGCCGTTCAGGGCCGGCTATGTTGTCGCGCGGCGTTCCGGGTCCCGTTCGGCCACGTTCGAGCTGGCCCGCCCGAGAATGCGGCCGGACGATGGGGGAGCAGCTCGCGCCTTCACGACAGCAAATTTCGCACGGTCCCAAGCGCAATTTCCGTTGGTGTCTATTTGGAAATGCGCGAAAATTTGTGTACATTTTACAGAATCATTTGCTGGTGCCAATGAATCTATTTCCCCCAAAGTCGTTCCTGCTGAAATGTGCCCACGTGTACAGGAGTGCTTGGGCTAAAATTGAGTGAACACGCGCATATATCACGATAGTTGCGAGCGATAATTTTATTTTACCTCCTCTGACCGTATGTGATAATGGGGCTCCCGGTCGCGTGATGCAGTATCATCTATCACACCACACGTGTCATCAGTACTGCCTAATGGCTGATCTGGTGGGGTTCGTGCAGCTCGGCAACTACATGAGCAGTGTGAGCGAATCAATTCCAGCAAAATCAGGCGCAAATGTTCGCACGCGGGCGTTGTTACAGTTCGCCAGGGGACCCGGGACGCTAGGTTGATGCGATGATGATGCGCTACACTTCGCGCATATCACCCGGGCCAGCTTTGGATGGAATGGAGAACATGTTTGACCGGAACTACCATTCCAATACAATGGACGTCGCTCCGCTCCGGCGAAGAGATATTCGTAAATCGAGGCTCGAAATTGCGTTTTCGTTATAGGAAGCCGTTATTGGGATCCGCGATGGCAAACGGACGCGGTTTTGTAATGAGGACTCTGCTCGCAGGCCGGCGGCGTCCAGCCCGTGGGCCGATCGCCCATACATGGCTGATGGATGCGTAACAGTGGAGTTTTCCGGCGTCCAGCTGCGGAAATGCTGCAGGCACCCACTGAGGGCGGCGGTACTGTTTGCCAAGTGAGCTGATTTAGATCGCGCAGGGCGTTCTGTTACGTTGCGTATCGTTTACTGTTGCTGCAAGGGTGCGACATCGAAGCGAAGATACGCTCCTCATTCCATGCACGGTTTGCGTGTTTTCCTCCTCCTTTTCTTTCTTCCCCCTGCTTCAAGGTGCACATCTGATAAGCTTCAACATGCCTCGACGTTTTTTTTTCTCAGCACACCGCCGACGTCCCTCAACCTGGCGGTCAACGACACTGGTATCCCTCTGTCCCTCTCTCCACGTCGCCGTCTTTCCGCTCGTCTGATCTACCCGCTGGCGCCCGTCTGCGTCACTCTCTCCCGCCGCAGCGTGCGTCCGTTCCTCTTATCTCCCGCCTGTTTGTCGGCCCGTGAGAGAACAGAAGGCCTCCGACCGGCGGCCCGGAACGACGGCCAATAAATTGTCGCTGCGGCCACGTCAATGGATTTGCGTGCGCCGGCTTCGTCGTCTCGCGGGTTGCAATCAATTATGTACGGCGGTGGTCGACAGACGATGGCGTTCTGCTAACAACCGGCCGGCGGGCGGTCTGGGGTCTGCTGGGTCTGCTCCGAGACGACGTGGGAGTGGTGGCTGAGGAAGTTCGCGCCCCTGGCAGGGACTGAGTCAGGGTCTGGCTGGTAATATTTAAACGATAATGAGTAGCATGTGTTGATAGCAGAGACATGGGTGAAGTTGTGCAATCTTCTGGTAATTAACGACTTGGTAATCTACGACCTAACTTTTTTGCTACCTGTCTAGGCTCTTGCTCACTTAAACAAGGGGTAATTTGGAAGTTCCTTCTAGCAATAAGCGAATGACAAGCCTAATGTGGGGCTCCTGACGAACAGCACCACGCCCAACCCCGAGACAATCTTGCCCACAAACCAGCCCGCTGGAAAGGACCAGGAGCTGTGACGAAAAGCTGGTGACCGGTACGATGAATGCGATATAAACGTTCCTAGCGGCAAGCAATGCAGCAGCGTGAACACTTAGCAGGCATGCAATGGGGTCTTCCAGCCCTATATTGCATGCGGAAAATAGCTAGAATGTTTCTAGACTAAACATTTTTCAGCACATCCCCAGAGCTTTCCGCGCCGAAATTGTTGCCTACAAAAATAATGAAATTATGCAGCAAGCTCGCTAAGCCTTTTCAGACTCGGCGACTTTGCTCACAATGGCTGCCGGGGGAACATTCCCGTGAGTTATGCACTCTAATGCTCTCTCGAATATTTCAACTGGGTCTCCAGCTGCATCGAGGCCATGGAAGCGCCGGCAAGCCTAGTGACATGGCTCATCCGTGCTAATTAATGCCAGCTGTTGACTGCTGTCGACCGTCCCCATAAGCTCACTGACAGGACGCGAACTTCCCTCGTTAGCGGCGCCAACTTTCCTGATGAAATTGAACTGCAGAGGCCATTATAATTCACTGGATGGGAGCCAATTCCGTGCGTCGCGACTTCGGGCCAAAATGTAGCGAAAATATAAAAACTTACAAACTGCGGCGGACTGGTTTAATGATGGCGATTTTTGTCACATGTCTCAGCGCCCATTTCAACATATTTTTGCATGCAGCATCAAAAGGATGCTGCAATTACTACACATTATCAGTATCGAATTATCATTTATGCAGAGACGTCCAGCTATAGTCAAGGTTTCTTTCTCCGCGACCGCGACCGCTCTTTTTTGGCAGCGCCGCTTTAGACGGCGCTGGCTTTCAAATGGCCTCCTTGGTTAGCCGGCGCTGCGCCGTTTCACAAATTGCTGGTGATCGATACGCCGCCTCCATCAGAAGGCAAAAACAGCGGCCCGGCCGGCCCGTGGCGGCCGCCTCTCAGACAGCACCGGCCGCGCCATGGGACCCATGCAGGAAATATGGCGTCCGGGGCCCTGCGCAGAAACCCAGCAGCAGGCGCCGACAGCGAGCTGGAAACTCTGAAGCCTTTGCGGCGCACGAGCACGCCGTAAGCACATCGGGGAACTGTACGGAATAGTCGTGAGCACATTGGGGCGCTGTACAGGGTAGTCGTGAGCACACTGGGGCGCTGTACAGGGTAGCCATGAGCACATCGGGGAACTGTACAGGGTAGCCGTGAGCACATCGGGGATCTGAACAGGGTAGCCGAGAGCACATCGTGGGACTGAACAGGGTATCCGAGAGCACATCGTGACTGCACAGGGTAGCCGTGAGCACATCGGAGAACTGTACAGGGTAGCCGTGAGCACGTCGGGTCACTTTACAGGATAGCCTTGAGCACATCGGAGAGCTGTACAAGGAAGCCGTTCTTTGAAAATATCCATATCTGGATTCTTCGAAGACCATTGTAGACGCTTACTGCGGCCCTGTCAGCTTTGGGAAAAGTTAGAAATATATTAAAAAATTGTACCTCTGTCACATATACCTTGCTGCCCATCTCCAATGTGCGCGATTCTCAACGTGCCCTGGTGCAAACGTAGTAATGGCTTTGGTTGCATTCGTAACCATGCGCTCCAGCGCAATGCTAGAAATCGACATCCAGAAACACAATGTGCTCTCCAAGTATGCTTCAGTGGGTTGCGAGAGGGTCACTGCTTTGTGGGCCCATGCTGTTTTCCCACGGTATTTGCAGGACATTGTCCAGCGCGTGGGCCGGTGAGTCAACAGGGTGACTCTGCTTGCGAGAGGCAGCCCACGACCTGCACCAGCGCCCCTAGCAGCGCCGTCACAAGCGCAGTTCTGAGGCATAACAACGGCGGGCAGTAACACCGCAGACACGGAAACGACGCAAACATTGCAGGGGCAACATCATGGTGGTGTTTCGCCACCTCTGCTGATCTGCAGACTGCGTGGAGTCAACGTCGGGCAAATACAGACGCCCGGCGGTTCTGGATCTGCTGCGACCCGCCCCGGGCGCGCCTCACGAAGAAGAGCCAGGGCCGGCCCGGGCCGTCGTGCGAGCAAGATCTCAAATGCGTGGCCCGACTGTACACTTGCCGAACTTTACGGAGACTCACAGCTCCGCACGAAAATGGATTAGGGAAGTTTGCGGTCTTTACGGGTCTTCCAAACCCTAGGGCAAAGGGAACGTGGAAAACAGCGTAAAATTAACAAATCAGTGCTAAAGAAAGGGCAGAGGCTGTGCCGCACCAACTCATCTTCAAACACGCAGGAAGCACCAAGCCTTGCCAAGGGAATCCCCGATAAATGGACCTGCGGCGTGGCAGTTCGTTGGTGCGCGTATCAATGCAGGTGGGGGGTCTCTGGTTCAAGTCTGACTGCAGTGGGCTTTTCCTCGACCGGCTGCTACCCAGGAGGTAGCAGCAGCTGGGGAGCGATCGCCCTGCCGAGGAATTAAAGTAACGCGAGCCGGCACCCGCGAGGTTGGATTCACGGGCATGTCCGCCTTTTGATTTCCGTTCGCTCCGGTGACCTACCCCGAGGGCATGGCCCCGCTCTGCGTCACCGGAGCAGTTCTCTGACCGCCGGGCCCAAGAAAATGGGATAAGCCCCGCTGTATGCGTACGTGCCACGACGGACATCCTAACAGCAGGCGGATAGTCAAGCTGACCTGCAAGGGTGCCGAAAGTATGACCCCTCTGCGTTGTATGGCGTGCGTGCGTGCGTGCGTGCGTGATCCAATTAAAAGGCTGTGCGCTGCACCTTTTATCAGAAGCAATGTTGAAGCCTGACCGCACGTCACCTAAAGGCCAATCACCGGTGGTGTCCGCGACAGCAACGGTGACGTGACGCGTTAACTCTCCGCTACTATTTCAGCTGGCACAGGGTCTCCCTGCATCCTGGCTGTAGCCACACATCAGCGACTCGTTCCCCTTCCGCCCATGCTCCGCCGCCGGCGTCCACCCCCAAGTCACAAGCTCACCGCGCCGCCAACGCCACACCGTTCTGTCGCGTCGCTTTTCGTGCGCACCATATTGCGCGGATTCATTCGTCAGAGGCAGCGGCGGCGGCGGCGGCGCAGCGTGCGCCACATTAACGACACGGCCGCGGCGGGCGGTCCGACCGGGCCGGCGGCCAATGCGTTGTCGGCAGCGTGACGGCGCTGACAGATCTGACATTTTGACGCTGACGCTGACGGATCTGACATTGTGACGTCAGGCTAGCGATTCTCGTGGCCAAGCTGGGCGTTTGATGTTGCCGCAAGAGTGGCCCTCCCGGAAGCATCTGCTTATTTTGGACGTCCTGTGTCACCGGACGTCGATCGGGCGCCCGGTGGTACTTCTCTCGTAACCCTTGACCTGCTGCGAACCCGCTCGACCCCGGCGAAGCCCTGCGCCCATTTCCGGGACGTCTGGTGGCAGACGGGGTCGAGCGTTCGGCGAATAGTGGCGCGCTATTTATCGCCCGACTGGAGAGTGACGCCGCTAATGGTACTGGGAAACGTCCCATTTCAACGCGGCGGCGAGTTCGGAAACTCCGACTCCGACAGCTGGCCCCGGCTCTGACTCAACTCTTGACTCTCGCTCGACCGGAGCTGAGTGACCGGAACTGACTCGGTCGAGGAGCCAGCTGCCAGGCCGCGCGCCTGGTGTGGGGCGCGCAGGACAAGGTCATGACGGGGAATGCCGCGTTCGTTCTCAGCAGGGTTCCTGACAGAAATGCTCCGCATGGTGAGTGAACTTGAACGACGCGGAGAAACATAAATCGGCATCACAGATCTTCAACCAAATCAGCTCCAATTGTGAATCGGTTGTTGCTCCTGGTAAACGCGTTAGCTTTTGACACAGGGTCGCTTACCTTGCACTCTCTGTCCTAATTGATTAGAATATCACTCGGCAACGCGATTTGTGACATAATTCTATAAAGTGCCATCCATAAATTACGTTACACATGTGAGGCGAGATGGGATGGGAGAAGAGGAAATGGATGGAGCGTAACGGTAGCGTAACAATGGAGGGAGGCGAGGTTTTGGACAGCGTAACATTACGTCAAGGCGTGTGTGCAAATCATGCCAAATCCTCAGAAATGAGCTAGATGCCGTCGCCTTCCATTGGTGATAGAAACATGCCCGTTATTTGGTTCACATCTCTGACTCAATCAAAAGCTACGTTAGTTTTTGCACAGATGCTACTGATTGCGACGCTATGGTTAACACAACGAACTATAGAAAGGGGATTTCACCCACGGTAACCAGTGCGTAACCAAGGCTTTGCAAAATTGGCAAAAATGCATTACGTAATTCATAGACGGCCCTCTAATCACAGAAGATGCTTGTGAATTCCTCGACCACATTTTATCAAACTCGAGGTGGAAATTTTGCCACTTTGTCTATCTTTCTTTGGACCCTTTCATTTTCAAACATACGTTGAAGTGAAATGTCTCGATTAAAACCTTTCAATTTACTCTGAAAGAAAAGAACGCGGGCAGCCTTATAAAAAAACATCTTATTTCTAGTCAACCGCTTCCAGCGGAACACAGTGGCTTCAGCAGACTGGGGTTTCAAAGTGAGCAAAGGGTAGCCCGTCAGGGGATGGGCAAGCGTCCACGCAGACCGCAGAAGACCGCAGGAATCGATGCCTGGGTATGGCCAGTTTGGCCTCTTAGCGGTACGTCAGGCGGCGCCGCGGCTGGCTGCCGCGGCGCCCCTGGCTGGCACGAGCGCGGCCGGCCCCGCCTCCGATCGGCGCCCCTGCACCATCGGCCGCCACGATGACAAATCACAGCCGCTATCAGGACGCAGGGCGGCCCGTTACCCGCTCAGGAATAAGTAAGACGGATGCGGCCGGCCTGCCTCCGCGCCCGGCCGCTAGATGACTCGCCGGTCGCCCCGCCGGCATCAGCTATTAATCAGTCGCAAGCAATCGGATTGGTCGCATCAGGCCGGATCAGTGGCGTCCGGACGGTCTCCGCCGGTCTGCGACATCATATATCTGTCCCGGTTCAAAGTTGCGACGGTGGCGGCGGCGGCGGCCGGGCGGGCACGCCGCTTGAAGTCGGCGCCCCCGGCCGCCACGCGGTCCGTTCTCTGACGCAATTTCGTACGGCCTCCGGCAGCGGTCTGATGCAGCTGGAATCCGGGCTCAGGAGGGGCGCACCAGCGACGGTGTGATGGTGCCGGTCGGCTCTGTCTGCACGCGGCGAGCGACGGAGATCCTATGGTGCTGAGCAACAGGAACAGGCGGCCGCGGCAGAGCCACCAGGATGTGTTTAAAGCGAGGATTGTATTGCCACCCATCAGCCTTGACAGTTTTCAAATGTAAAGAAATGTCGAATTTATTGATAGCAGGAGCCGCACAATACATCTTCCATGAGCTTCTTAGAGGTCATGATAGGTCACTGACGTAAAATGACCCGGGTCAACATTTTGTTTTAAGAAGCATGCTGCCTAGCGTAATCTTTATCGTTTAAACAAATGCAAAATCTAGAGCAGAGGTATGATTTTGGTCGCCATGACTTTATAAGGTCAAAAAGGTCACTGACCTCAAGCAAGCACGCGACCTTTTGCTTACAAACAGTTACCTAGGTTCTGGGGGCTCTTTGGAGACCGATCTGGAATTTGACCTTGTTTGACCTCACTTGACCCAAAGATCATAACCTAGGAATCTCAAACCTTGACCTACGTGAGTTCACGCACAGATCAACACGCCCTGTAAATTCGGTGTCTCTAGCTTTCTTAGTTCCCGATATCTCAGGGGGTCAAATTGAACCCCCAAGCAAAGGGTATAGCCGGCCCCCCGGGCGCGTGTTATCACATGTTTTAACTCCATCTATCAAAAGACCGTTTTTCCTTTCGTGACTTCTGGTGAATTCACATTTGACGTAAGGCCAAAACCTTGGTGTGCATTCTTCATGGCTGGACGGTACTTACACGACGGCAACTGTTTTCTCGCACGACGTCTTGAAGTTGGAGATCTTAGGGCTCAACTCCCCACCCCTAACCTCGGCCGGGCGCGGTTGTCTCAGATCCCCGGTCGGCGCGGTTGTCTCAGATCCCCGGCCGGGCGCGGTTGTCTCAGATCCCCGGCCGGGCGCGGTTGTCTCAGATCCCCGGCCGAGCGCGGTTGTCTCAGATCCCCGGCCGGTCGCGGTTGTCTCAGATCCCCGACTGGGCACAGCTTAAGTGAGGATGTGTTCCAGGATGAAATTAAAATCAAAGGTTTGCTGAGATTGAAAAGCTGAAAAGTACCAGAGAGCATCCAGGATTTCAGGGCGGTGATGTTAAGGAAGACAGACTGTGGGTTTCCAACGTGTAGGAAAGGACTTTGGACAGTGGATGGCCGTGACCCTGAAGTCATAAAAAACGTTCCACGACATAGTGAAACAGTTATGTATTGAAGAGCGTTTCTTCTAAATTGTAGACTTGTGTTATCTGGAGCAATCCTTTGCGTTGAAAAGCGTGCCAATTGTTGACAAAAATGGAATTGACAAAAAAGTGAGAACAATCAACAAACATGACGTCATTTTGAAGTCACCTCTGATATGTTACGATATCATAATTGTTATTTTGGCACAATGCGTAGAACTCACCAATTGGCAACTACTCAACATTTCGCAGCGATATCTCGATGCGTTTTGAATCATTGCGCATATTGAACAGGAAGGGGGGAGATTTGACCCCCTCCCCGGTCAATCCCGGGTTGAGAGGGTTTGACCATGGTCTCTCTATCGCCGCTGCTACGTCAATGGCCGAGACGGCTGCTTCGATGATTGATAGTAGCCAATTTATGTGTCAGCCATATGAATGTAGTATATGCGTACTTGGCCTTTTGCCAGCATTCTCTGTCAATAACAACAACGAATTTCTGGCATTAATCCACGTCTAAGTTCTTTTCTACGCCCTGCAATTCTGCCCCTCATGGCCCACGCCTCTGCAGAAACGGAGCGAGATCAATCCTCATCATCCGCCTCTGTTAACGTAAGTGGATAGCCGATATGTGTCGCCGCTCACGCGTAGATTTTGATAAAGATTAAAGAATTCCGCAGCCCGGAACTAGACTTATTTAAGTGTTGCAGCATGCACCATAACACCGCTGGCTCCCACGAGCCATCAGACCGCCAACGCGGGCCGTTTTTATGGCGTCAGTCCTCTCCAGTCCCCGTGCGTAGCAAACCATGTCGGTGACCTCCAGTGCGTCTGTGGATTATGTCATTCGTCGCCCTTCCGGGGGAGCTGGCATCAGGAGAGGTTGGTGAACCCTCAGAGAACAGGGTCACGGATCTTGTTGAAAGAGCTGCCATCCTTTGGGGCTGCACTAGAGTCTCGAGCCTGTGGACGCAGCGTCTGGCCGCCGTGATAACAAATGACTCGGTATGCGCCTAAGCTTTTGTTCAACTACATTTTATCACTCGTCGTCATGCCGAATCCTGCTTGTTCACGCATTTCCCCAAAACGCTACACAAACGATCAGATGAGTGCACACTCAGTCACTAGAGGCATAACATAGCACGACAAACGTCAACCATAGCCGGCCCGATCTACACTCATAACGGCGCCGGTGTGACACACCGGATGCTCAGCGTCACTTCCCGCCGATGACAATGCGCCCCCTGCGCCGCTGCCTCGGCCATAATAGTCACGCGTCGACCCTCTTCACCGTTCGCCACCGTTTCCGTCCCAGGCGCACGCTAACGATGAGCAGCAGCGGCCGCGCTGTGGCCGCGTCTTTGTATCGGCTCCCCGTGGCAGCGCGCGCCCGGGCAGCGCCAACCGCGGGCTGCGGCGCTGGTGGTCACCGCCGCGGCGCTGCTCACACGAGGCCGGGGCTAGGTCGCAGCCGACGCTGGTCACGACTCCGCGGCCGAGTTTACAGGGCTTCACGTGGCATGTGAACACTGGGCAGTGTCGCGTGCGATCGACAATGGCAAGACGATATGTTCGGGGGCGGGTACAACCCTAAAACCGATCGAACTGACCAGCCGGCAATGCTTCTGGCGCTCGTGGTATCGAAACGCTCTTGAAGCATGACAATTTCGCGCGGGGAAAGAACACACTTTTCGGTCGTGCTCCACATTAGGTCACGCTCTGACCAATCACGTTCGCGTGCTCATCACCGGTGGAATATTTCATCCAATGACAGGGTGGCTATCCAGCGCATTCTTGCGTTCGTAGGAAGTACTACTGAATCCACCAAACCAACTGTATGTACTATTTGAACGCTACTGCCGTCGACAATAACCACTTCTCATAACTGTTCGGCTTCCTCTGGAACAGTGCAAAAAGATGACGCTCTATTTGCAGACTGAATTGTTTTGTGCTTTTGTGTTCTGTGCTTTGTGCTAAATGCGGACCGCAGAACGAGAGCGTATTCCGCACGATCGTGGCAGTGCTGCGCACACGTGGAGCAGGTCTCCCTAAAGGTGAATACTCAGCGATTACATTTATGCATTTGTTAGAAAGTATGTCGGTAGCTGATTCTCAACTTTCGCTTTCTTTTCACAGTTCTGTGGATGGAAGACTCTCTGAACTTCTGATTGCGTGCCTGTTTCTGACGCATTCCATCCGCCAATTTTGTTGCAGCTGAGCTCCACCTTGCATAGTATCCGTGCACATTTAGCAAAAGGGAATATGTCCTCCCGGACAGTTCAGTTCGCTGAAGCGCCTGCCCTCCGATTTCCCCGCGCGTGGCAGGGATGGCTTGAGGCCCTCTGACGATCGCTATTTGTCCCGGAATGGGATGGCCCGCGGACGCCGGCACGGGCCGCGTCAAAAGGTCAGGGGACGGCTGAGGGCAGGAGGACCGTGCCGAACATTGTGGCACGATAACACGCGTCCGGGTGGCCGGTTGAATGTCCTTCCCTCGGATGGGGTGGGGCCAATTTGACCCCGCTGGAATCTCGGAAAGCAAGATAGCTAGAAGTCCTAAATTTTCAGGGTGGATTTTTCTGTTCTTGAACTCACGTATGTCGAAATTTAAGGTTCCTAGGTCATGACCTTAGGTCAACCAAGGTCAAACAAAGTCAAACTTTGGATTGGTGTTGAAAGTGTCCCCAGACCTTCCCACTCAACCGTCGTGAGTCTAGATACCTGTTCTAAGCGAAAGTTCAGTGGCGTACATGTCAGGTCAGTGAACTTGTTTGAACTTTAAAAGGTCACGGTGGCCGAAAAAAATTACTGTCATTTTTCCATTATGACAAGCGTCAGGAATTACGCTAGGCAGTATGTTCCTGAAAGCAATCCTGACCTCTAAGAAGTATGTGGAACATGTTTATTCCATTCCCTGTCGTTTATTAATCCGAAATGGACAACTAAAACGACGCCATAAAGCAGACCCTCGAGTAAGAAAGCAGGTTGGTTTTGACCTCTGTCTGACCTTCACACCTTACCCTATGTCAATGTAATTCGTTGCAATTCCAAATTCAGTCGGTGTATTGCCCTAAAAAATATCTCAGAGATGTATGGCCTCCTCTAACACTCAGTTGTCTCACCAGGTTGGACGATTGCTTGGAAATGGCCTCTGCTGATAGCTAAGGCCAAACTTTGGCCTGCCATAGGTCAGAGATCTAACGAGGTACATCTATGATTAGTACCAAAAGATCCGATATTTAATTACGACAGCTATGTAGAGTTTAGCGCAGCTACGTCGTGTCATTCGAAAGTCATTCCGAAAAACCTTCGGGGAAGGGGGTCAAATTAACCGCTACCTGTGCGCGTGTTAAGCTTCCCGCCGCAGAATTCTCCGTTGACCTGAGGGTTGTGTGATCGGATGGTGGGGGCCAGGGCTCACACAACAAACACTGCTGTGCGTGGCACCTGATTTCAGAAATGTATCCAACCGGTGTGTTCGGACTGGCTCTTAGAACAAATACAATAGGTACCATTATCGATACACAAAATAACGCAAACTTTTGCTGCCCATTCACTTCAGTACAGTTTGTACTTAAATTTCTACCGTCGATTTAACTATTGGGGGTGAATGCCATTTGGCAATAAAACTGGTGTTCTTTTCCTCAGGCCCATGAGAGACTACTTTCTTGGATGATTTGTGAATAACCAAATAAGGATAAAAGGCTTGAGGCCGCTGAGGCCTATCATACACGCTAGCCTGTGAGATCACAGGGAGTTTGACACCGACTGTATGTAGAACCAAATATGTTGGTAGCTCCAGTTGAACTTGAATCTTAAGGAAGGTGATTAGTGACAAGAATGATTCAACTTAATGGCGCTTTTTGTAACAGGGTCACGCTGTTTTAAGCACAGCAGGTATTGCAAAAACGTAAGATGTTGAGCGATGTAGACCGTGTAAAATTAACAACGTAGAGAAAGGGAAGAACGTCAAAGGAAACTCTTTAAAAGCCGATCCAAAAATATAATCAAAGAAAAACTCTGGACACTACATAACATGACATGTATTAAAGGGACTGGATTTGTTTGGTTACCGTGTTTGCACCACTCCCAACGAACGGTGAGCACTGTGTAACACAAAGCGTTCCGAATCCAGTCGGAGCCTCGCCACGGGTATTGTCAGGAGCTTAAGTGTTTTAAGCCATGTCTGTCATAGGGATATTGTAGGGGATGGCAGCAGCTTTTCTCTGTGCACTACGACCTGGCTTTTTCAAGACGCGTTCAAAACATAATGTAAAGGTGACAAATTTTTCTTTTGATTCCAGGTACGGAAAGACTTCGTGCACAAGAGTAGTATGTGAGTAACATGCGGACAAGGACGCACGCTTTACCAATTTCGAGCCAAGAAATGAATATAAAAAGTGCCTGAGGCTGTACAGCAAGCCAAAGCTTAGCTTCGTTGGCATCAGAGGGCCGGTAAGGCTCACATGTTACTTTTCAACACCAGCCTGTCCGTATGAAGGCTTCCCCCAACGCAGAGATAGCGGCCTGTATACGGGTCGCCAAGCGTACAGATACACTATATACATAAGCCTGAGGCCGAATATGCCGGAATACAATATGTCCGCGCTACGGAAGATAGTCTGCCTGGTGATCAATCCAGGGGTATCGGTCGCCCAAGTATTGCGCAACATGCGTGCGTCAATGATCGCACCCGCCTAGCCGGAGCTCTGGAATGCCAGCGCGTCTGTATCTGAGCGGCTTGTACCCGTAATTGACGTAATTGTCCTAAGACGCAGCATGAGGTCACTTATACCTAACCGTGATCATTTCCCATGCCACGCGGAAGTCCGCTTCTTAGGGGCCCCGGCCTGAAACGTCCTCAATGCACGGTCATTCGAGTCAACAGGGACAGTCTTCAGACGGGACCTGGTGATGGAGGATCCTACGGTACCTAGAGGATCCTGAGCTGGGCACCATCAGGAGTGCGGTAAACCTCGGGTGGTCCATGAGCACGACCTCAGTATCACGCTGGGTGCGCTTCAGCGGGAGCGCTTGGAGCGGCACCTCTGCACGCTGCGCTCTCTTGGCAGAGCAGTCGAGCCGGAAATAAACAGTTAGAGATGGAGGCAAGACATTAAAGCTTTTGTTATCATAGTCTCCGGACACTCTGCGAGAATATGACGATTCCAGGGGTTTCCGGAGGCTTAAGCGACGCTCTCTGCTATTAAACCCTATTCGCATCTATTCCATAGACAATAAATGTGTAACGCAAAAGCCCTTTTCACGATGGACTGATGCACTGAAATGTTACGAAGCTCTTTAAATGTTCTACGAAGGTTTATTTCA
>NW_023596576.1:16595836-16727417 GCF_011947565.3 Pollicipes pollicipes
GCACCGGTCGCGACGAGCAGCCGCCCTCGGCTCTAACCGGACTGGGCCACGGCTTGTGGCCGGTGTCAGCGGACTGGCAGCGTTCGCGCCGAGACCGTCTACTGCCGGAGACGCGTCTGACGCGGCGCAGGTGCTGACGCGAGCACACAGCGGGATCTGAGGCCACCCCGGCACTGGGCTGCAAGTGCCGCACGCCGGCCCGGCCCGCCGGCGTTCCCGCAACACGGCCAGCTAATCTGCTTCCCGCCATGACTCCCGCCCTCCCCCTGCCCAGCCGTGCTCACCCACGGCTGCCGCATGGGTGGTCGATATGGCGGCAGAACTGTGAACACATGGGAGCAGCGCGGCAACTGTGATGGATCGGCATGTGGGAATAACTAATCATAGGTGTGTTTACACTGCGTGCGCTTGAGGTGGCAACGCAGGGGATTTGTGTTTGAGTGTGTGATTGTGCGTAAATGTCATAAGTGTTTTGGTATATTCCTGGGTGTGCGTATGCAAAACAGTGCACACGTGCGTACTCTCGCTGCATGCAAATGTATATGCGCAGGCATGCACGAATGCATGCCTGTGCGTATGCACGAATGCGTGCGTTTATATCCGCACGAGCAATTATCTGACCGTGCGAACACACAAGGGCGTAGCAGAGCCGCTGCCGTGGGTCAAAAAACAGCTGTGCACGGACTTCTTATGTGTTTTCATACAAGACATGTGAGTGTTATTCTGAATTAAGACCGCAGGGGTCGCGTTCTGACCTCGCTCACAATGTCGAAGCTCGGGGCGGGTGAGAGTTTGTTTGAGAAAAGTTTGATTTGAAACGGCTTTCACGTATCCATGGTAACGGTAATAAACGAAAATAGTTAATATGTATATTGTTGTTTTTTGGTGATGCATTCTTGTGTATGCGACACGGTAGATGCGTACCTTTGTGTAAAAAGCAACCCCGGCGAAAAGCATGATGAGAAAAACCAGAGCATAAAAAATAGTCAGACAGACTTATGCTGCACGAAAAACCGGTTTTCGAACGAAGTTTGTTTCCCATGACCCACCTACGTTCCTGGTGGCCAGCACATCACACACGGCTCCTGTCAGGCGACCAGGCAGCCAGAGGCCAGGTCGGCCAGAGAATTCCATTAATAGTGTTGGACACATCCCGACAAATGTAAACGCAAATCACTCATAATATATATATATATATATATATATATATATATATATATATCAAACATACGTATGTTCGTTTCTGAACATATACATATACATATATACACATTCCATTTCAACATTTCGCTGTTTAAAAACATATTTGTCCAGGTCAGTTTGCCACGCATTCATTTATTTACATCCTCTGCTCATTCAGGGCAGACGATGTAAAATGACCCTACGTTTTGCGGTTGTTACTTGTACTCTTAGAAATGACGTGGAAAAAGTAGCATAACACTCGTCAAAAAACATCCTATGGCTCATGTATTATTTGTGCGCATCATTGTATATATAAATGTACATTTAGATATATAATTCAAACATAGATATGCATATATATATATATATATATATATATATATATATATGGGGACCGATAAGGATCGGACCGATAAGGGGAGGGGGGAAGGTTACGATGCACACCCCCACCCATGTGAGATACTACCACAATCGTGCTGTTTAATTAACTGTAAAGCGACGAGCCCTAGCAGGTAGCACCATAGATTGTCTCATGCAAGGCCCTAGTTGTATAAGTATGTTGTTACGAGATGAAAAGAGCCGTTCCATAATCTCCAACGCTATTACTTACGAGACTCGAACGTTACACAATGATACCTGCTCAGCCTGCTCCATGTCTTATTTGAATTTCTCAGCAGCCGTGCTCCGTGCAGACGTGCATCCGTACTCATGTCTTTTGGTGTATTTTGAGACATATTCATGATTCGGGATTGTATTAATTGACAGTGTCCGCTCACCCGTTTGCGATCGGCGTAATCATCGATCGGCCGCCCGTCGCCCGCGCCGACAGGGGATCGCCGTGGCAGTTGTTCCTAAAGAACGTCGGTTCTCAGAAACCAGAAACCCTAGAGACACGTTTTGGTGTTGAAGCATGCGCGATGAATGCCTCAGAGGCTACTAAAAACTTGGGCGCGAATACTAGACATGACGGGGAGATACTGCTCGAGGTGGGTAAGTATCCTCTATGGCGGAAACGACCCCCCCACCCCATCAGGTAAATGGCCACATATCTGTCCACAACATAACCAACTGCAAACGCTCTAATGATAAATGTTTTTATCGCCCCCTTGTGTCTCATAATTGTTGCCGTTCAAACGACTTCACCGTACTGCTCCGACAGGCTGTGGCACAACGCGCCTGCAGCATAGACTATCCCGCTGCACACGGCCTCGGTGGCGCCAGGTGTTGACGACAGGACTCAGCGGCACAGTCTATCTCGCAGGGACCTTGGCGGAGAACGGTCTGCGTGATCAGGTCCACCTCTGATTGAGCGGGAGGTAGACGGGCGGAGGCGGACCCGCATCGGGAATTCTTTAAACAAACGGGTCCCGAAAACACGACCGACAAAGCTGGTTGCACCAACATTAAAATACGGCAAAAAACATTTCCAGAAGGATGACAATGCAACGGCATAGCTCGTTCCAGGATGGCCTGCAGGATCAAGCGCAATCCAATGTTCCAATATTGCGCCCTCGAATCCGCTCTTTGACGTGAGTTCCCAATCCGATTATGTCCAGTCAGTCACAACGCAGTTTTCTTCCGGGGTGATCCCATTCAGAGCAACACGTCAAATACAGCATGCATGGTCATATACATGCCGCATGTATGTGCTATAGAGCGCATATATGACCATCATCCTTGCAACTTTTCATCCAGCTTTTCAAATGGTTCCTAACGATTAGAGCTGGCCTGTTGTCTGTGTAATCCAGTTATTTTAGAGATTTCCCGATCCGGTAAGATCAATTCTCCAGATTAATCCCAACTTTACGGATTTATTCCATTTGTGAAGGGTTGTACGCCACGGTAAATCTCACAATAGACTGATACCCGTCAAAAACCGCGAAACTTATAACCGGATGAGCGACAGAGTCAATGGTGCTGTTATGTTGAGTGGCTAGGGTTTTGGGTAGTGTTGCGTTGTCTGGTGCATTGTTCCATGCAGCAACAAAGCCTTTCGAGACCTCCAAACCAAGAGTTTGGAATAAGAAGCCCACCATGTCCACAACTAAAAACTAATATCATACAACGCGCCCGGCTGGAGGGTAAATTAAACCCCCTGAATGTTTTTCAAATAACTGTTTGAGCGCCGCAGCGTAGCCACGCACACTGCATAGTTGGAGACAATCAAATGATTTTTTTTGGAATAAACAACCAGATGCACCTTGTAAGACATATGGCAGGTCAAATCGTTCAATCGAATCGTTCAATCTGATCCGGCAGCACAGTGTTAGGCGACGCCATACAACTCTGAAATGGTGTCTTCGGTAATCAGATAGTCAAATCTAAGACTGTAACAAATTATTTTGACCTAGGGTCAGGTCTGAAAATTTTACCGAGGTCCAAGCCAATCTGCTCTTTTAGTGGACAGGTTACTGTATGGGGCAGTTCCTGATGCTCATTTTAAACTAATTAACAGCAGGGACCCTAACAGACATTGGATAACAATTTAATAGCATTTGACCCGAAGTTCATAAGCTGGGAATTTCAAATTTTGACTCAAATAAATTCACATACAGGACAAGCCACCCTGTGAATTTTGTGTCTCTGGATTTCTTAGTTTTTGATATCTCAGGGGTGTCACATTGACCCCCACCGAGCGAAGATTAACCGGCCACCCGCACCGCGGGTTGATAACAAAGCCCAACATAAATCTAACTTTCAGCTTTATCTAAGCATCACAAGCCTCACAATAAAAGTTTATCAGCGAAATGCGATTGCACTTGAGCAACCAGATTCAGATCCGTCATCTGTACCCAAAAGGAAATTACGGAGGCGATTTCACTTCCATGGCAGGTCGTAAAATGATTGTCAAACTTGTCAAACGCTCTACAAACGTTTTATGCTATATATTCATGTGCTACCGCTCTACCGAACGATGGCACACAACCACGTATTAAACGCTAATCCCAGTTAGTAGCGTGTGTATCCCTTAATCATTCAAACCCTTGCATCCTTTACGGTAGAATATGACAGACTGAGGCCACTTCCAAGTTTTCGCCAGGGATAACTGAGTGTTGTAATCGCATCTGTATTTCAAATCCAGTTCTGATTTTGTCATCTTGATTTTAATCTGATCTATTGATTGCTTTTGTACGAGTCAACTTCAGCAGTATGGCGAGTTATGCCAAGGTTTAATAACTTCCGGGAACACTCGGTTCAGCACAAAATCCTGCAAGGGCATCGGACCCAACGCAGACATTTTAGAATGGGCAAGTCTTTGTTCAGTCTCATGTGACAATCATATATAACGCTCGTGTTGGCACCAAAACTTAACAAATCTAACATCTGAGGTAAATGCCGGAAGACAACTCAATTCTGCTACCATTTCAAGAGAACACGTGTGTTTTCGGAGTCTGGAATTATTTTCTTAAAAGCCATTGTCATTCAGTCCGATGGCTCAATCACGAGGAGCTCCGCAGGGTCACAGGGTCTGTCACCATGGGACCACAAAGCCCGTCCACCTCCTTAGCAAATCCCCCGCTGTGAGTGCAAGGAGACGCAGAGGATTTGCGTAGTCCACGTGTTCAAGCATTGGGGAACTGTGTACCCCAAGCTCCACCTAGCGAAAACGCCCGAAAAAACATCACGGTCAGCAAGAAGCTAGCCAACACAAAGGTTACATGAGGTGTTATATGTGAGGTTATGTAAAGTGCTTTCGAAAAATCGCTAATGTGAGACTTGTGCCGAATGCCTGCTCATAGCCGTTCAATGCAGACGGCAATGCACATTCTTGGTGTCAGTGAGGAATGGGCGTGTCTTTGCCGCCATCTTCTTCTCAGCTTCCCTCACGGACACTATTTCGCCGAAGCCGCACCAGCAGCCCGATGAACAGGATGGTCCGCTGTACCCACAGTAGCTGCTAGCGGGCGCGTCGAGACGCATGGCCAGCAAAGCCTAAAACGCACTGAATGTCGACAGCTTGCCGTGTTGCATATCATACGGTGATGTTGAACACCCAGTCATCCACAGGCGGCAAACGGCAGAAGATGCACAGAAAGGCCCCAATTTTTAATGACACGCTTAATGTGCAAACGAAACTATGACGCAGTTCTTCGAGCGCTGCTCTGAAATCCAAAGTGCGCGAATTCAACCAAAGCTTGCTGAGCGTCGAAGTCCTGTCGACCTAAACGCCCGGAAGGACGCGCCTGACCACATCCGTATCACAATCACATTGACCCCGACCCGCAACCGCAGCCCCACACTGCCAGCGCCCGCCGACGGGGTCGCCGCCGTCCGACACGGTCAGCATCGCACACCACACGCGCCGCGGAATCGCTCCCAAGCCACGCAGGAAGCCTCGGTCACGCAGCACGCGCCCACCGCCCGTCGCCGCCGGCCGCCGCCCGGCCCGTCACGTCCGGGTCTCGAAGAGACCGTCGCTCGAGACGGCGAAGTGCCGGTAGCTGGGGTAGCTCTCCGTGAGCGGCAGCGCCGCCGGCGGAGGCGGCAGCTCGTCGTCCGGTTTGGGCGGCGCCGGCCGGCGCTCTTTCTTGACGCGCGCGCACAGCACCGCCACGCACAGCACGAACACCATGCCGAGCCCGACCGAGCCGCCCAGCAGCAGGCCCAGGTTCGAGGCGAGCGCCGACAGCGGCGCCGCCGCCGGCAGCGTGCGCACGCGCACGCACTTGCGGTCGGGCTGCTCGGGCGCGGCGGCCGGCTGGCCCATCCGCGCCCGACTCTCGGCCCGCACCCAGTCGCCCATGCCCAGCACGCAGACGCGGTAGTCGGTGTCGGCAAGCAGGCCGTGCAGCTGGTGGGTGCGCCGCAGCGGCTCGAGCGGCGCCGTCAGCACCGGCCGGCTGGTGTCCTCGCGCTGCGCCAGCGCCAGCTCCGAGCCGGGCTCCGGCGGCGCGGGCGGCGGCCCCAGCCGCTGGTGCAGCACGCGGTAGCCGAGCACCCCGCTGGCGTTCCGCGACTGCCAGGAGACCAGCACCGAATGTGGCTGGATGTCCTGGGGACGCGCGGCACGATGCGTTAGAGCGGTCGGGAGATGGCACGGAGTGAGACTGGATGTCCTGGGGACGCGCGGCAAGAGGCGTTAGAGCGGTCGGGAGATGGCACGGAGTGAGACTGGATGTCCTGGGGACGCGCGGCAAGAGGCGTTAGAGCGGTCGGGAGACGGCACGGAGTAAGACTGAATGTCCTGGGGACGGACGGAACGGGGTTTCGGAGTGGTCTGAGGGCGATGCGAGTTGTGGATGGATGTTCTACGGGCGCACGAGGCGGAGTGTTGGCATAGTCAGGAGACCTGAGATGTTTAGGGTTGGATGTCTTTTGGACGCACGATAATGTGTAAAAGAAAACATAATTTTTCAGTGGAACGCCTATTCTCACAGAAATGGCCATAGCGAAACCAAAAAACTATTACAATGCTATTTTCATAATCCAAAATTGTCTTCGATGGGCAATGGTTTTCCTAATCAAGGGCCGCTCAGCTCAACATTTTATCCGCATCAAAGGCGATGAAGACACCTTGTCCCACATCCCTCCATGTTGCAGATATTCTTATGAAGGCTCTTCACATTTCGAGTCCAATGCTCATTGGCATACGAACATGACAGGCCCTAAGGTGTATTGGCAGAGGCGGGGTGACAATAAGACATCAACTTTTGAACTACTTCTAACACAAAATAGCGAATTACGTTTTCCGGGCCTCCCAGTTCCCGTAAGGACAGGACCGACTTTGCGGCCTCTTGTCAACTAAGACCTCGAAACTAGTGACGATTTCGCAATAACGGGCGCTATTGACTGTTTATCGAGACAAGTTCAGAGATAAATGACACGGACTCTGACTTGTTCCGCGCCCACCCAGCGGAAGAGCGCACCTTGCCAAGAGCAGGAATCCAATAGGTTTCGCGAGGAATGTCCAAATGAAAAAGCTGAAAGAGAAATTGGAGAGGGAGAGGAGTGTCATGGTTTTCCTTTCGTACGAGGAAGAAAGCGTCAGACCTCAGCAGCTTCCTCAGGTCCAGACGTGAGTGGTAATTTGCACAATCACTCAACTGTGGGAGATGGATTTTGGTGATGATTGTGAAAGGAGGGAAGTGCCTTAGTTATCTTTTTGAACGCGAAAGCAGCTTCCTCAGGTTCAGTCGTGAGAGGCGCTTTTGACAATCACTCAACTCCGGGATATGGACTTAAGAAGTAAGAACATGTTAGAGGGACAGTGGAGGCATGTGTTCTGTGGATCATAGAAGAAATCCCTCCGGATTTTAAGCCATTCCACTGCTTATTCAGGACCGGTAAGCTGTTTTCCAACCGTCATGTGGTGCTTACGCATTGGCCGAACTAGATCGAATGCTTCTGCAGTCAAGCACGAGTTGGAACCCAGATTCTATGTCCGAGTCTGAACCCCAATTCTGTTATCTTATGTCCTTGTTCAAAGTCCACCATTTTCACATTGGCTGAAGCCGGCCCTGGTCCTAAATCCCTGGCAATGAGTCCGAACCCGGACTAACGGATGCTGTTTCGTTCCCTCTTTCCTGCCTGCATGAGTCTGGCTCCGAATGAGCCTGAATCTTTGCACATAAAGTTCCAGTCTGGGTTTACAAATTTTAGTTAGCTTTCATCCAGCTTCACTTCGCGTCAGTCCAAGTCCCAGCGTCCACGTCCGATTCCCAAAGCTACGAGTAGAGTATGAGTCCGAGCCCATGGCCAAAACAGACCTCACCCAGCCTGGCCCAGCCTATAACCTCATCATCGTCAGCACTGGAATATGCGATTCTGAGCCGAGTCCACGTCCGAGTTCACTGACTCGTTTTGCTTTGATCGTAACATGTGCTTGTCCCAAGCCTCCAGATTTTAAGAGCCTGCCTGATTCACGTTTGCACAGGCTTGGGCCTGAATGTGAGTTCCAGTCGACCGTTTCTTTACAATAGCCCAGAGCCTTGTCGGTCCCAGGCGTGGTGAAATGAATCGATTCACTCGAGTTCGAAAAGGTCATGAATCAGGAAACGACGCCAGGTGTAACAAGACATATGAAGTCAGACGCATGGCTGACTGCTACCACCAATCATCTGAAGCACTTTCACATCTCATTCATGCTAAAACTCACGTTCCATTTCATGACAGAGTTTCGATAAAAATCGACTGTCTGCAACTATGCCATGGCTGGCACCGCCTTTTATTGCAAAGTCAGGATGAACAGCCGCGATTGCCGCTGGGCGAGCACATCTCATAAAGTTATATTGACATCACGCTCGAGGTCTAACAGGACGTTCTTGGACTTCAGCCGCTTGCACCTAATTCATACATACATACATACGTAATATATATATATATATATATATATATATATATATATATATATATATGATTCCAAATAGAGCAATCTGAAATGCGGAATTTCCAATTAAAAAACGTGTGCGTCAAATGCCTCAGGTAGCCCCTTGATTACTAAAACGCAACACCCCATCTTCTGCATGTTACATCACGAAGAATGTTTGCTGGTGACGCTTCTGCTGCCTGAAAACATCGTTATCTTCGTAAGCACAAGACACAAAACTGTTTTGGAAGTGAAGGCTTTGACGCATGAATCCCGCAGGTTTCCAAACCGGTGGCGATATCCTTTCGGCTGATTTAACCAAACGCAATAATTAGCAACATCATGGATAACGAGTGATCACTAGTCAGTAACTTTAAAATCTATCTAATGGATTATTGGTCAACATTTTCAAGAGGAAAATGAGTGCTTAGGCTATAAGCTCGAGGCGTGTTACGCACTAAGTCTTCGGGAACTTGAACAATCCAGTACTATTTGCAAGCTGATCTAACATGTAACAACACATAACACAAAACCTCGTTTGCTGTCACTAGGTCAGTGAGCCACTAAGGATAAACAAAATCCATTTGAGGCCCCTCCACGTTGAACGCACCTGTATGGCGATCTTCTGCACCAGCGGGTAGGGGCAGAAGAACGCCGAGGAGCGGTACACCAGCGGCTGTCCCCTCAGGCTGACTGGGGAGCCGCAGGTCACGTTGCTGTCTGTGAGGATGTGCGAGTGCTCCTGGAGCCACGCCCACATGTCCCGCAGGTCGCAGCTGCAGTGCAGAGGATTACCTGCGGTGCAAGCGATCAGGCCGGGGTCACTAAATCATTCCAACCAGGGCGCGCAGTTTTTTTTAGTTCATCCTCAGGTGCGATACATTTGCCGCTTGTGGCAGCTCGGGCAGGTCAATATTGTGCCGAGGAACTTAACTTGATTTCATGCCAGAGAACTAGCCTATCAAGGCCCAATAAATTATGGCATTGAAGTGCTCGGACGGATACAGCAATTGCGCTTGATCACAGCAGTTAACCATGAAGGTACTTGAAACATAATCCACTAAATAACTTTTAACAGCATGGATAGGTATTGGTCAGGAATTTGCAACAACATAAAGGTACATTACGCACAATATGAGGGGTGTTCGTTTTTTACCGCGCAACCACATCAAAACTGAACTCACAAAAATGTCATGCAGACTTAGGCCGACATGCCACCTGCCTACTCGATAATACCAGTCTACTATCACATTAAAATGTCCGTGTGTCACATGGCTGACCGTGCGTAAGTATGTTTGTTGAATCCAGCACTTTGACAGCTTGCTAGGGGAAATATCACCTTCAGACATAACTAGAAAGTACCGGTATCAGCACATTAATCATGACTCATGTTGGTGCTCTTGGTACCAAATCGTCGCCGTTTGTTGTCAGCTTAGCAGAACATTGTTTATCACAGACAGCTGACCGCCTGGAAACGCGGAGTCCCCACGCGAAATTATGGCGCGAGCATTGCTTGAGATAAAAGTTGGCTGCAGTGTGCAAAAACACCGCTTATTTGCACAGCCTGGTGATTTATTAAAAGCACATTCCAAGGCTATATATCTGAGGGTTATTGCGGCATGACGCGAGTGAACTTTTGGGGAGTGAATAATAGCCTTCGAATTACAACATGTCAGGCATTTTTCCGCATTAACTACTTGACAGGCCATCCATCTCTCGGCAAGGCGGCTCCCTCATACAGCTGCAAAATGAGGACGCCATTTTCGGATGTTTGCTGACACCTAACACCACAGCAGCGGCTCCTGACCCTGGTTCGCGTACTCCTGAAACGGACTCGCGCAGTCCCGGTCCAGATCCCCGCACTCAGAATACGAGCCACACACTCTTGACTCAGACCCGTCTTTCCAAGCGCATCCCCTCCTGATGCCGACCCGCTCAATCCTGACGCGGACATGCACACTTATACATCAACATGTATGAGTGCGCACGTCAGCATAGGCCGCGCACTCTTGACACGGGCCCACGCACGCCCAATACGAGGCGACGCCCCTGTTACAGAGTCACACTCCTGTCACGGAGCGCACACTCCCGACGCAGGCCCACACTCTTAACACGGGTCGACGCACTCCTGACACGGGTTCAAACACTCCTGACATGGGCCCACACACTCCTGGCGCAGACCCGCACCCTGCTGATGCAGTGCACTGCTGCCTGAAGTGGTCCTATAAGTTTGAACACCGACCCACGGCTTGTTTGACGCAGGCATATTTTTCCAGAGAACTGACGTGTCTGTAATTCAAACACACCGAGCCATACTACGCAGTGTCCTAGAATTGCCGACTTTGGGTGTAAAGGAACACCCTAAGAGGAGGAATTTTACACTCCAACCCTAGTTCAAAAGCAATTCTAGTTCCCTGATACTATGTACGCGCACTCCTGACATGACTCCAAACTCGCGATACACGTCCATACTCCTGTCACGGTTGCACTTTGCTGACCAGGCTGCGTCGATCTACGTCGGCGTTATCAGGCCGTTCCGAGTGGGCAGCGACCTCCCATCTGCTCTCTATCTGTCACCATTACCCAGACAACGGCCGCGCATCAACTTCAAACAAGTCATCACGTCTGATGAAAAACGAGCAGCGGCTGCCGCGATTGCGGGCGGTGCGGCGACTGAACGGAGAGGAACGGAGGAGAACAGAGACGGAGCAGACAAGAAGGGGGGCGGAACGGAGAAGAACGGAGAAGAGCGAAGGCGGATCGGACAAGAACGGGGATGGAACGGAGAAGAACGGATACGAAACAGAGAAGAACGGAGAAGAACGGAGACGGAGCGGGCAAGGACGGGGCGGAACGGAGAAGAACGGAGACGGAACGGAGAAGAACGGAGAAGAACGGCTCCGGAATGGAGAAGAACGGAGACGGAACGGCGACGAAACAGCATCTGGAACTGAGACTACAGCTGGGACATTAATGGACAAGGAATGAACGGAGGCGGAGCAGCTGTTGAATCTGAGATAGAACGGCGGCCGAAACACGGAAGAACCGAAGGCTGGAACTGGAACAGGATGACACCTGGAGCAGAACCGATCCGAAGCGGCTGAACCGGAGGCTGGCACGACAACCGGTCGGATAAGTAAGCCTCCTGGATTAGGGCCGCGACTATGGCTGGCCCGACGGCCGAAAGACCGGAGCCTGGGTGAACGAACAACATGACCAGGTCCAGGAGAGCGGTGCCTGAGACGGGACCAACGCCACGGTGCCCGGATAGTGCGGTGTGCTGGACGGTGGGAGAGGTACGTCGGGTCCCTGTCCCTGGGAGGCAATGTAAGAGCTGGTCTGGAACGTTAGGGGTGGCGCCCAGACTCTGCAGACCAAGCAAACGGCGGCGGCAAACGAACCCGCAACGCAGCGGCGGCTCTCGAAATCAGGCACAGCCAAACGACCTGGGTGTTGAAGTGCCGTGACTTTGGCTTCCAGCCTCCGCTAGGCTACAACGGCCACTGGCCACTGCCATGACCCGAGGGAATAATGACTCTCAATTGATTACTGGACCGTTCAGCTGACTGATAAGAATTCAGCATCGGCGGTCGTTCACGCCATGTTAACTCACAAGTTATTCGTTGAGACACTGTCTTTCGTGTTAATTCATAACGTAGGTTACGTCTCGGCAACCGTGCAAGTGGCAAGTAGCAAGCTCCAGCAATCAAGTCTGGAAATCCCACCGAGAGAAATATTCGTGGAGATCCCGTTGCTGCTCAATTCATTTGTATGCCCCGGCGGGCCGCCGTTAGAGCCCCGTAATGAACCAGAAATTATTTTAAGCTGGAAGTTAACGAGCAGCGCTATGGATAACCTGGAATAAGTAGTCACATAAACCTCGCCATGTAAGCTCAATTGCAGGGGCCTGACATTTAGCAGCCCCATTTGCCACAGCTGCGCATGACGCTGAAATCAAGGGATTTAAGGTGAGCCTCGCAGCAACTGCTCTTTGCATTTCCAACGCCGTTTACGTCCATGTTGTCAGAAATTTTGCGCTATTTGTTTCGACTCGTTGGCATCGAGACGCAAGGATGTACCATGCAGCTTGTGGGCCTTTGATAACTTGAATTGCGTAAGCCTGGTTCATGCTGCTGTATGGAGCCCGGCCTTGATCACCCAAAGCATTAGCCAAGCAAACATTTTGATTAAATACCAAGCATGCAAAACATTTAAACGCTGTGAACAGTAAACAGATGGAGGCTGTTGCTGGACTGACTGAAGCAACGTACGTTTTGGATATAATGTATTACATGATCGCGTGCAATTTTCTGTAAAAGCAACTGCATAATTAAGTTTACTAGCTGAATATAATGGCCACGGGTGGATTAAGCCAACGCAAACTGGTGTAAAAACACACGTGCTTGATAGAAATGAGCAAGGTACCCGGCGACCAAATTCTTCAAAAATCGCATTTCCGGTAGCGTATCTCGACGTTTGAAGCGAATGTTCCCCATAAGAATATATCGAGGCAAATCTCCGATTTGATGAAATCATCTCACTTATAATTCTTGGTTCGCTTTTAAGTGTGAGATACTGCTCTTGACAATGCAATTTCCCTTTTTAGTACCTAGGCTCCTCAGTACGTCATCGCTTGATGAAGTCATTGCACGTTTTTTATGAGGCCAGAGTCGCTGTCACCCGTTTTAGCAGCAGCGCGGCCGTGTCCGAATTGCTGCTAAAACCGTGTTTGTTGAAACAGAATATCGCTCTGTGCTCGTGTTTTGGTCCTTCTTCGTGGTGTTTTTGTATATTTGTTCATGATGTTAAGTGTACATTTTTTAAAAGCATAGGCTTACTCGGTTATGGTGCTATTTTTAAGGAATTCGATTTCCGATATCATTTTCGTCATAAATCGTACTACCTATTCCTGTACTATGCAGCGCAAGACGTGATTCATGTTCAAAACGTACGCTCCACGCATTTCGTTGGTTGACGGCCAGCTGATGATCGTTAATGTCGCGCATCCTGCCGTCCTCCGTCAGACTCGAATTGTTCGATGCTGATACTTGTCTTGACATTTAGCACTACATGGCCATTGAATCGGCAGCATTCGCGCGACGTTTCGACGGCGTCATGCATGTTTGCGTGAGCTTGAAAAAGTCTGCACGAAATAGTCTGCACGAAATAGTCTGCACGAAATAGTCTGCACGAAATAGCCTGCACGAAATAGTCTGCACGAAATAATGCGCACAAGTTCACGGACGTCAAGCTCCGAATCCCGACGATTTTAAGTCTTAAAAGGGCATGGCTGTAAACTGCACTGACTTATCCTCAAAATGACTATCCCGGCTCAAACGCACGCAAATGTGGCACACTCATTCCCTGTGAGCACGAGTTGCAGAAAACTAGCTATGCGGTGCGATTCGGACAATAACAATAGGCACATAAACGCATACAAACCAACGTCGACCTTAAGATGGCACTCTGTCTTTGTACGCCCCATTAGCAATCGCAGGACATCCTTAGGGCATCCAATCAATGGCCGCGTTACATTTGAGCCGGACCAAATCTGCTGTGGGAGGTCAAGGCTGCTCGGGTTCACTTGAAATGGTCCACACAGAAATACCAAATCCTAGACCAGAAAGCCACCCTAAACCAAAAACAATAATAAAGTCGGCATTGTAAGTGTCATTTTTGCTAGCGACAGATAGGCATAGGTCAAGTGTATTGCATATACATTTTCTGCAAATTCGATACATGTCCATGTCCGCTGCGCAGCCCGCGTCTGCCGCCGCACAGGCCGCTCCCCGTACGGCCTGTTAGCTGCTCTGCGTCGGAGATGGCCGATTCAGCGGGCGCCGCCTCCGCCAAAACCAGTCAGCAGCCCGCCACAAGCTCAGCCGTTCAGGGCGCCGTTCAGGGCCGGCTATGTTGTCGCGCGGCGTTCCGGGTCCCGTTAGGCCACGTTCGAGCTGGCCCGCCCGAGAATGCGGCCGGACGATGGGGGAGCAGCTCGCGCCTTCACGACAGCAAATTTCGCACGGTCCCAAGCGCAATTTCCGTTGGTGTCTATTTGGAAATGCGCGAAAATTTGTGTACATTTTACAGAATCATTTGCTGGTGCCAATGAATCTATTTCCCCCAAAGTCGTTCCTGCTGAAATGTGCCCACGTGTACAGGAGTGCTTGGGCTAAAATTGAGTGAACACGCGCATATATCACGATAGTTGCGAGCAATAATTTTATTTTACCTCCTCTGACCGTATGTGATAATGGGGCTCCCGATCGCGTGATGCAGTATCATCTATCACACCACACGTGTCATCAGTACTGCCTAATGGCTGATCTGGTGGGGTTCGTGCAGCTCGGTAACTACATGAGCAGTGTGAGCGAATCAATTCCAGCAAAATCAGGCGCAAATGTTCGCACGCGGGCGTTGTTACAGTTCGCCAGGGGACCCGGGACGCTAGGTTGATGCGATGATGATGCGCTACACTTCGCGCATATCACCCAGGCCAGCTTTGGATGGAATGGAGAACATGTTTGACCGGAACTACCATTCCAATACAATGGACGTCGCTCCGCTCCGGCGAAGAGATATTCGTAAATCGAGGCTCGAAATTGCGTTTTCGTTATAGGAAGCCGTTATTGGGATCCGCGATGGCAAACGGACGCGGTTTTGTAATGAGGACTCTGCTCGCAGGCCGGCGGCGTCCAGCCCGTGGGCCGATCGCCCATACATGGCTGATGGATGCGTAACAGTGGAGTTTTCCGGCGTCCAGCTGCGGAAATGCTGCAGGCACCCACTGAGGGCGGCGGTACTGTTTGCCAAGTGAGCTGATTTAGATCGCGCAGGGCGTTCTGTTACGTTGCGTATCGTTTACTGTTGCTGCAAGGGTGCGACATCGAAGCGAAGATACGCTCCTCATTCCATGCACGGTTTGCGTGTTTTCCTCCTCCTTTTCTTTCTTCCCCCTGCTTCAAGGTGCACATCTGATAAGCTTCAACATGCCTCGACGTTTTTTTTTCTCAGCACACCGCCGACGTCCCTCAACCTGGCGGTCAACGACACTGGTATCCCTCTGTCCCTCTCTCCACGTCGCCGTCTTTCCGCTCGTCTGATCTACCCGCTGGCGCCCGTCTGCGTCACTCTCTCCCGCCGCAGCGTGCGTCCGTTCCTCTTATCTCCCGCCTGTTTGTCGGCCCGTGAGAGAACAGAAGGCCTCCGACCGGCGGCGCGGAACGACGGCCGATAAATTGTCGCTGCGGCCACGTCAATGGATTTGCGTGCGCCGGCTTCGTCGTCTCGCGGGTTGCAATCAATTATGTACGGCGGTGGTCGACAGACGATGGCGTTCTGCTAACAACCGGCCGGCGGGCGGTCTGGGGTCTGCTGGGTCTGCTCCGAGACGACGTGGGAGTGGTGGCTGAGGAAGTTCGCGCCCCTGGCAGGGACTGAGTCAGGGTCTGGCTAGTAATATTTAAACGATAATGAGTAGCATGTGTTGATAGCAGAGACATGGGTGAAGTTGTGCAATCTTCCGGTAATTAACGACTTGGTAATCTACGACCTAACTTTTTTGCTACCTGTCTAGGCTCTTGCTCACTTAAACAAGGGGTAATTTGGAAGTTCCTTCTAGCAATAAGCGAATGACAAGCCTAATGTGGGGCTCCTGACGAACAGCACCACGCCCAACCCCGAGACAATCTTGCCCACAAACCAGCCCGCTGGAAAGGACCAGGAGCTGTGACGAAAAGCTGGTGACCGGTACGATGAATGCGATATAAACGTTCCTAGCGGCAAGCAATGCAGCAGCGTGAACACTTAGCAGGCATGCAATGGGGTCTTCCAGCCCTATATTGCATGCGAAAAATAGCTAGAATGTTTCTAGACTAAACATTTTTCAGCACATCCCCAGAGCTTTCCGCGCCGAAATTGTTGCCTACAAAAATAATGAAATTATGCAGCGAGCTCGCTAAGCCTTTTCAGACTCGGCGACTTTGCTCACAATGGCTGCCGGGGGAACATTCCCGTGAGTTATGCACTCTAATGCTCTCTCGAATATTTCAACTGGGTCTCCAGCTGCATCGAGGCCATGGAAGCGCCGGCAAGCCTAGTGACATGGCTCATCCGTGCTAATTAATGCCAGCTGTTGACTGCTGTCGACCGTCCCCATAAGCTCACTGACAGGACGCGAACTTCCCTCGTTAGCGGCGCCAACTTTCCTGATGAAATTGAACTGCAGAGGCCATTATAATTCACTGGATGGGAGCCAATTCCGTGCGTCGCGACTTCGGGCCAAAATGTAGCGAAAATATAAAAACTTACAAACTGCGGCGGACTGGTTTAATGATGGCGATTTTAGTCACATGTCTCAGCGCCCATTTCAACATATTTTTGCATGCAGCATCAAAACGATGCTGCAATTACTACACATTATCAGTATCGAATTATCATTTATGTAGAGACGTCCAGCTATAGTCAAGGTTTCTTTCTCCGCGACCGCGACCGCTCTTTTTTGGCAGCGCCGCTTTAGACGGCGCTGGCTTTCAAATGGCCTCCTTGGTTAGCCGGCGCTGCGCTGTTTCACAAATTGCTGGTGATCGATACGCCGCCTCCATCAGAAGGCAAAAACAGCGGCCCGGCCGGCCCGTGGCGGCCGCCTCTCAGACAGCACCGGCCGCGCCATGGGACCCATGCAGGAAATATGGCGTCCGGGGCCCTGCGCGGAAACCCAGCAGCAGGCGCCGACAGCGGGCTGGAAACTCTGAAGCCTTTGCGGCGCACGAGCACGCCGTAAGCACATCGGGGAACTGTACGGAATAGTCGTGAGCACATTGGGGCGCTGTACAGGGTAGTCGTGAGCACACTGGGGCGCTGTACAGGGTAGCCATGAGCACATCGGGGAACTGTACAGGGTAGCCGTGAGCACATCGGGGATCTGAACAGGGTAGCCGAGAGCACATCGTGGGACTGAACAGGGTATCCGAGAGCACATCGTGACTGCACAGGGTAGCCGTGAGCACATCGGAGAACTGTACAGGGTAGCCGTGAGCACGTCGGGTCACTTTACAGGATAGCCTTGAGCACATCGGAGAGCTGTACAAGGAAGCCGTTCTTTGAAAATATCCATATCTGGATTCTTCGAAGACCATTGTAGACGCTTACCGCGGCCCTGTCAGCTTTGGGAAAAGTTAGAAATATATTCAAAAATTGTACCTCTGTCACATATACTTTGCTGCCCATCTCCAATGTGCGCGATTCTCAACGTGCCCTGGTGCAAACGTAGTAATGGCTTTGGTTGCATTCGTAACCATGCGCTCCAGCGCAATGCTAGAAATCGACATCCAGAAACACAATGTGCTCTCCAAGCATGCTTCAGTGGGTTGCGAGAGGGTCACTGCTTTGTGGGCCCATGCTGTTTTCCCACGGTATTTGCAGGACATTGTCCAGCGCGTGGGCCGGTGAGTCAACAGGGTGACTCTGCTTGCGAGAGGCAGCCCACGACCTGCACCAGCGCCCCTAGCAGCGCCGTCACAAGCGCAGTTCTGAGGCATAACAACGGCGGGCAGTAACACCGCAGACACGGAAACGACGCAAACATTGCAGGGGCAACATCATGGCGGTGTTTAGCCACCTCTGCTGATCTGCGGACTGCGTGGAGTCAACGTCGGGCAAATACATACCCGGTTTACATGGGCAGCCGAGGATAATTCGAATTAAGATCGGAACGGATCATGCGACGTTAACCCTCTCGGCGAGGGGCGTTTACATGGGCGAGACCGGTTTTACGTCGGATTAACGGTCGATAGTTCGATCCCGCTTAGTTCGAATCAAGGAACGGGTTATGTACCCGGTTTACATGGGCAGCCGAGGATAATTCGAATTAAGATCGGAACGGATCATGCGACGTTAACCCCCTCGGCGAGGGGCGTTTACATGGGCGAAACCGGCTTTACGTCGAATTAACGGTCGATAGTTCGATCCCGCTTAGTTCGAATCAAGGAACGGATTATGGGCGAAAACTGCGCTTTTGAGGCGAACTGAACAAAACAAGAAGAAAAAAGCCGGTACTCTGCGTATGGATGCCGAATGTCACGAGCCATGGTGGGCGCGAGACAGCTTTGAGGGCGAGGAGGAAGATGGACTCCGTTGGAAAAATGATCTGTGCGGGACTCATAGGCTTTATAGCTACAGCACAAGCCATAGCACTTGAAACACAAGAGTTGCGCAGTCAGCACTGCCAAATCTGTCACATAAACAGTGTTATATGCAAATTTTTACTAGCGGGAAACTTTGGCTAGCAGGAAATCAGTATTTTCTTGTATTGGCCAACGACACTAACAAACTTACCACACTCATATCAGTATGCCACCCAGCATCATGTCATCTACTTTGCGCAGCCCAAGAAACACATTACCTACTCCCACACTAATGCATTTATGAGCAGCCTGCAACAGTGAGCTAAGCTACAGAAATGACTCATGAATGCTACATAGTTAGTGGCAAAAATTGTGTAACTATGTTGTCTTTCCCCATCCAATGCATCATCAGTACCTGAGGGCAGCATTGCCATTTAGACTTGGCATGGACTGGCAAGTCACAATGCAGCTATTTGCTTTCTTGACATACTAGGGTTGAAATACTGCTTTGATATTCTTGCAGTCAACAGCATTGGCTGATATGGACTGATGGCTAGGTGGCACAAACAGCTGTGTTCGCACAGTCCAAAGATCATGACATGTGAACCAGCCCCAGAGCTGTCATGACAAATGCAATCTGGGCTCAAAATTCATAACAAATGATTAATTATAACAACAGCTCAATTATCCACCTCATGGTTTGCAAAGATACATGTCACAAAAAAGCACCAAGGTAACATATTTACTCACCAGTACAAAAACAGGTAATGATGTGCACCACAGATGTTCTCTGCACCTCATGTGGCATTATGTTAGGTTTACTTAGTTTATGCACTGTTTTCTTCCACATGAAATGCACAAACCTGGATTTGACAGAGTACTGATGACAGCTATTTTCATCCAGTGCTCACATTTGCTTTCTTGACATTTTGGAACCATCACTGGGCAATTTTGGCCCCATCATTAAAATAGTTCACATTCTGCACTGACTGCAATGATCTATTGCCTATATTTGTTGATCCTTTGCATCATGCAGGGATTATTGAGCTACCTATCTCACACACACTAAACCGACAAGCAACAAACAGCCTAATCGCATCAAAAACAAATATTCCAGCCCCCACTTCCTTGCCATTTGGTCTACCAGTGTGATGTAGCTTCATATTTCCTTGACGAGCCAGTCACCAATATCCAGCACATCCCTCCTGCCAATAGGTGGTCAACCAAATGTTCAAGTCACAGGAGGAATGTCTGCAAAATCAATCCTGGGGCATTTATGTATTCACTTAATGCAAGAAACTATTGGTACTCCCTGCAAGAATTGTTGAACAGTTCAAGTACCTACCTCATGGCCTGCAGACACCCATCACAAAAAAGCACCAAGGTGACATATTTAATCATCAGTACAAAAACAGGTGATGATATGCAACACAGACGTGTTCTCCATGCAGCATGTGCCATCACGTTACGTGTTAGATATGCACTGTTTTCCTGCACATGGAACACACAAACTTGGATTTAGCAGAGTAATGATGACAACTATTTTCATCCAGTGTTCACATCTGCTTTCTTGCTGTTCTGACCCCGTCATTGGGCAATTTCGGTCCTACCATTAAAAAAGTCACATTCCGAGCTGACTGCAATGATCTATATTTGTTCATCTGTCATATCATGCAGCAATTTTTAAGCTACCTTTCTCACACAAATTTAACTGACGAGCAACCAGCATCCTAATTTAAGGAACATCTGCAAAAACACTCCTGGGGCCTTTAGGTATTAACTTAATGAAAGAAACTTGGAGGCATTCTCTGCAAGAATTTTGAGCAATCCAAAAATTAAAGTGAGAACAAGTCAAAGCTATATAAAATGACCATATTACCTCCATTTGGCTTTGGAAGCATGGAGCCTGCCCCAGATGTAAATTAATCTAACCTTTAGGCGGAAAGATAACACCAAGCACCGCCGACGCCTGCTGTCTGCATAGATCACGCGCCTAGCAAGGCTAAATTACGTGAGGATTTCTGTGCTGCTAGCCTCTCAAGGCCCTCAATAATAAGGGTAGTTTTAGCAGCATGGTGTCAACTTCACCTTCTTTCTCTTTTCCTTTACCATCTTGGACTTGGACCGTCTCGAGTAATAGCTAAAACCCGTGGAAAAGCGGCAACACCAAACAAAGCTGAAATGGCCATGAACAGAACTGCGTGCGCCAGGCATTTTTCTTTTTTTTTGTTTAGACAGCTGACGGCCGATAATTCGGACGAAATCCCTTCCTGAACGGATGATCCTCTCACGGGAAGGGATTTCCTCCGGCGCACGATTCGAATCAGCGGAACGGCGCGTGAGTGTATACATGGGCCGGATAGTTCGGATCGAGGACGGGTCCCGGCTCAATTCGAATCACAGCTGCCCATGTAAACAGGGTAATTGGCGAAAACTGCGCTTTGAGGCGAACTGAACAAAACAAGAAGAAAAAAGCCGGTACTCTGCGTATGGATGGCGAATGTCACGAGCCATGGTGGGCGCGAGACAGCTTTGAGGGCGAGGAGGAAGATGTTGGAAAAATGATCTGTGCGGGACTCATAGGCTTTGTAGCTACAGCACAAGCCATAGCACTTGAAACACAGGAGTTGCGCAGTCAGCACTGCCAAATCTGTCACATAAGCAGTGTTATATGCAAATTTTTACTAGCAGGAAACTGGCTAGCACGAAATCAGTATTTTCTTGTATTGGCCAATGACACTCACAAACTTACCACACTCATCAGTATGCACCCAGCATCATGTCATCTACTTTGCGCAGCCCAAGAAACACATTACCTAATCCCGCACCAATGCATTTATGAGCAGCCTGCAACAGTGAGCTAAGCTACAGAAATGACTCATGAATGCTACATAGTTAGTGGCAAAAATTGTGTAACTATGTTGTCTTTCCCCATCCAATGCATCATCAGTACCTGAGGGCAGCATTGCCATTTAGACTTGGCATGGACTGGCAAGTCAGAATGCAGCTATTTGCTTTCTTGACATACTAGGGTTGAAATACTGCTTTGATATCCTTGCAGTCAACAGCATTGGCTGATATGGACTGATGGCTAGGTGGCACAAACAGCCGTGTTCGCACAGTCCAAAGATCATAATGTGAACCAGCCCCAGAGCTGTCATGACAAAAGCAATCTGGGCTCAAAATTCATAACAAATGATTAATTATAGCAACAGCTCAATTATCCACCTCATGGTTTGCAAAGATAATGTCACAAAAAAGCAACCAAGGCAACATATTTACTCACCAGTACAAAAACAGGTAATGATGTGGCACTGCAGATGTTCTCTGCACATCATGTGGCATTAGGTTAGGTTTACTTAGTTTATGCACTGTTTTCTTTCCACATGAAATGCACAAACCTGGATTGACAGAGTACTGATGACAGCTAATTTCATCCAGTGCTCACATTTGCTTTCTTGACATTTTGGAACCATCACTGGGCAATTTTGGTCCCATCATTAAAAATAATTCACATTCTGCACTGACTGCAATGATCTATTGCCTATATTTGTTGATCCTTTGCGTCATGCAGGAATTATTGAGTTACCTATCTCACACACATTAAACTGACAAGCAACAAACAGCCTAATTGCATCAAAAACAAATATTCCAGCCCCCGGTTCCTTGCCAGTTGGTCTACCAGTGTGACGTAACTTCATATTTCCTTGACAAGCCAGTCACCAATATCCAGCACATCCCTCCTGCCAGTAGGTGGTCAACCAAATGTTCAAGTCACAGGAGGAATGTCTGCAAAATCAATCCTGGGGCATTTATGTATTCACCTAATGAAAGAAACTATTGGTACTCCCTGCAAGAATTGTTGAACAGTTGAATTACCTACCTTGTGGCCTGCAAAGACACCCATCATGAAAAAGCACCAAGGTGACATATTTAATCACCAGCACAAAAACAGGTGATGATATGCAACACAGACGTGTTCTCCATGCAGCATGTGCCATCGTGTTAGGTGTTAGTTAATGCACTGTTTTCCTGCACATGGAACACACAAACTTGGATTTAGCAGAGTAATGATGACAACTATTTTCATCCAGTGTTCACATTTGCTTTCTTGCTGTTTTGACCCCATCATTGGGCAATTTCGGTCCTACCATTAAAAAAGTTCACATTCCGAGCTGACTGCAATGATCTATATTTGTTCATCCGTCATATCATGCAGCAATTTTAAGCTACCTTTCTCACACAAATTAAACTGACAAGCATCCAGCATCCTAATTTAATGAACATCTGCAAAAACACTCCTGGGTACTTTAGGTATTAACTTAATGAGCGAAACTTGGAGGCATTCTCTGCAAGAATTTTGAGCAATCCAAAAATTAAAATGAGAACAAGTCAAAGCTATATAAAATAACCATATTACCTCCATCTGGCTTTTGGAAGCATGGAGCCTGCCCCAGATGTAAACTAATCTAACCTTTAGGCGGAAAGATGGCACCAAACACCGTCGACGCCTGCTGTCTGCATAGATCAAGCGCCTAGCAAGGCTAAATTACGTGAGCATTTCTGTGCTGCTAGCCACTCAAGGCCCTCAATAATAAATGTAGTTTTAGCAGCATGATGTCAACTTCACCTTCCTTCTCTTTTCCCTTACCATCTTGGACTTGAACCGTCTCGAGCAATAGCTAAAAACCCGTGGAAAAGCGGTAACACCGCCCAAAGCTGAAATGGCTATGAACAGAACTGCGTGCGCCAGGCATTTTTCTTCTTTTTTTTTGTTTAGACAGCTGACGGGCCGATAATTCGGACGAAATCCCTTCCTGAAACGGATGATCCTCTCACGGGAAGGGATTTCCTCCGGCGCACAAGTTAACCCTCTCGGCGAGGGGCGTTTACATGGGCGAAACCGGCTTTACGTCGGATTAACGGTCGATAGTTCGATCCCGCTTAGTTCGAATCAAGGAACGGATTATGGGCGAAAACTGCGCTTTTGAGGCGAACTGAACAAAACAAGAAGAAAAAAGCCGGTACTCTGCGTATGGATGGCGAATGTCACGAGCCATGGTGGGCGCGAGACAGCTTTGAGGGCGAGGAGGAAGATGGACTCCGTTGGAAAAATGATCTGTGCGGGACTCATAGGCTTTATAGCTACAGCACAAGCCAGAGCACTTGAAGCACAAGAGTTGCGCAGTCAGCACTGCCAAATCTGTCACATAAACAGTGTTATATGCAAATTTTTACTAGCGGGAAACTTTGGCTAGCAGGAAATCAGTATTTTCTTGTATTGGCCAACGACACTCACAAACTTGCTGCACTCATATCAGTATGCCACCCAGCATCATGTCATCTACTTTGCGCAGCCCAAGAAACACATTACCTACTCCCACACTAATGCATTTATGAGCAGCCTGCAACAGTGAGCTAAGCTACAGAAATGACTCATGAATGCTACATAGTTAGTGGCAAAAATTGTGTAACTATGTTGTCCTTCCCCATCCAATGCATCATCAGTACCTGAGGGCAGCATTGCCATTTAGACTTGGCATGGACTGGCAAGTCAGAATGCAGCTATTTGCTTTCTTGACATACTAGGGTTGAAATACTGCTTTGATATCCTTGCAGTCAACAGCATTGGCTGATATGGACTGATGGCTAGGTGGCACAAACAGCTGTGTTCGCACAGTCCAAAGATCATAACATGTGAACCAGCCCCAGAGCTGTCATGACAAATGCAATCTGGGCTCAAAATTCATAACAAATGATTAATTATAACAACAGCTCAATTATCCACCTCATGGTTTGCAAAGATACATGTCACAAAAAAGCACCAAGGTAACATATTTACTCACCAGTACAAAAACAGGTAATGATGTGCACCACAGATGTTCTCTGCACCTCATGTGGCATTATGTTAGGTTTACTTAGTTTATGCACTGTTTTCTTCCACGTGAAATGCGCAAGCCTGGATTTGGCGGAGTACTGATGACAGCTATTTTCATCCAGTGCTCACATTTGCTTTCTTGACATTTTGGAACCATCACTGGGCAATTTTGGCCCATCATTAAAAATAGTTCACATTCTGCACTGACTGCAATGATCTATTGCCTATATTTGTTGATCCTTTGCATCATGCAGGAATTATTGAGTTACCTATCTCACACACACTAAACCGACAAGCAACAAACAGCCTAATCGCATCAAAAACAAATATTCCAGCCCCCGCTTCCTTGCCATTTGGTCTACCAGTGTGATGTAGCTTCATATTTCCTTGACGAGCCAGTCACCAATATCCAGCACATCCCTCCTGCCAATAGGGTGGTCAACCAAATGTTCAAGTCACAGGAGGAATGTCTGCAAAATCAATCCTGGGGCATTTATGTATTCACTTAATGCAAGAAACTATTGGTACTGCCCTGCAAGAATTGTTGAACAGTTCAAGTACCTACCTCATGGCCTGCAGACACCCATCACAAAAAAGCACCAAGGTGACATATTTATCATCAGTACAAAAACAGGTGATGATATGCAACACAGATCGAATCTGTGTTGAATCTGTGTTCTCCATGCAGCATGTGCCATCACGTTAGGTGTTAGTTTATGCGCTGTTTTTCCTGCACATGGAACACACAAACTTGGATTTAGCAGAGTAATGATGACAACTATTTTCATCCAGTGTTCACATTTGCTTTCTTGCTGTTCTGACCCCGTCATTGGGCAATTTCGGTCCTACCATTAAAAAAGTTCACATTCCGAGCTGACTGCAATGATCTATATTTGTTCATCTGTCATATCATGCAGCAATTTTTAAGCTACCTTTTTCACACAAATTTAACTGACAAGCAACCAGCATCCTAATTTAAGGAACATCTGCAAAAACACTCCTGGGGCCTTTAGGTATTAACGTAATGAAAGAAACTTGGAGGCATTCTCTGCAAGAATTTTGAGCAATCCAAAAATTAATGTGAGAACAAGTCAAAGCTATATAAATGACCATATTACCTCCATTTGGCTTTTGGAAGCATGGAGCCTGCCCCAGATGTAAATTAATCTAACCTTTAGGCGGAAAGATAACACCAAGCACCGCCGACGCCTGCTGTCTGCATAGATCACGCGCCTAGCAAGGCTAATTACGTGAGGATTTCTGTGCTGCTAGCCACTCAAGGCCCTCAATAATAAGGGTAGTTTTAGCAGCATGGTGTCAACTTCACCTTCTTCTCTTTTCCTTTACCATCTTGGACTTGGACCGTCTCGAGCAATAGCTAAAAAACCCGTGGAAAAGCGGCAACACCAAACGAAGCTGAAATGGCCATGAACAGAACTGCGTGCGCCAGGCATTTTCTTTTTTTTTGTTTAGACAGCTGACGGGCCGATAATTCGGACGAAATCCCTTCCTGAACGGATGATCCTCTCACGGGAAGGGATTTCCTCCGGCCCACGATTCGAATCAGCGGAACGGCGCGTGAGTGTATACATGGGCCGGATAGTTCGGATCGAGGACGGGTCCCGGCTCAATTCGAATCACAGCTGCCCATGTAAACAGGGTAATTCGAATCAGCGGAACGGCGGCGTGAGTTGTATACATGGGCCGGATAGTTCGGATCGAGGACGGGTCCCGGCTTAATTCGAATCACAGCTGCCCATGTAAACAGGGTAACAACAACAGACGCCCGGCGGTTCTGGATCTGCTGCGGCCCGCCCCGGGCGCGCCTAACGAAGAAGAGCCAGGACCGGCCCGGGCCGTCGTGCGAGCAAGATCTCAAATGCGTGGCCCGACTGTACACTTGCCGAACTTTACGGAGACTCACAGCTCGGCACGAAAATGGATTAGGGAAGTTTGCGGTCTTTACGGGTCTTCCAAACCCTAGGGCAAAGGAAACGTGGAAAACAGCGTAAAATTAACAAATCAGTGCTAAAGAAAGGGCAGAGGCTGTGCCGCACCAACTCATCTTCAAACACGCAGGAAGCACCAAGCCTTGCCAAGGGAATCCCCGATAAATGGACCTGCGGCGTGGCAGTTCGTTGGTGCGCGTATCAATGCAGGTGGGGGGTCTCTGGTTCAAGTCTGACTGCAGTGGGCTTTTCCTCGACCGGCTGCTACCCAGGAGGTAGCAGCAGCTGGGCAGTGATCGCCCTGCCGAGGAATTAAAGTAACGCGAGCCGGCACCCGCGAGGTTGGATTCACGGGCATGTCCGCCTTTTGATTTCCGTTCGCTCCGGTGACCTACCCCGAGGGCATGGCCCCGCTCTGCGTCACCGGAGCAGTTCTCTGACCTCCGGGCCCAAGAAAATGGGATAAGCCCCGCTGTATGCGTACGTGCTACGACGGACATCCTAACAGCAGGCGGATAGTCAAGCTGACCTGCAAGGGTGCCGAAAGTATGACCCCTCTGCGTTGTATGGCGTGCGTGCGTGCGTGCGTGCGTGCGTGATCCAATTAAAAGGCTGTGCGCTGCACCTTTTATCAGAAGCAATGTTGAAGCCTGACCGCACGTCACCTAAGGGCCAATCACCGGTGGTGTCCGCGACAGCAACGGTGACGTGACGCGTTAACTCTCCGCTACTATTTCAGCTGGCACAGGGTCTCCCTGCATCCTGGCTGTAGCCACACATCACGCGACTCGTTCCCCTTCCGCCCATGCTCCGCCGCCGGCGTCCACCCCCAAGTCACAAGCTCACCGCGCCGCCAACGCCGCACCGTTCTGTCGCGTCGCTTTTCGTGCGCACCATATTGCGCGGATTCATTCGTCAGAGGCAGCGGCGGCGGCGGCGGCGGCGGCGCAGCGTGCGCCACATTAACGACACGGCCGCGGCGGGCGGTCCGACCGGGCCGGCGGCCAATGCGTTGTCGGCAGCGTGACGGCGCTGACAGATCTGACATTTTGACGCTGACGCTGACGGATCTGACATTGTGACGTCAGGCTAGCGATTCTCGTGGCCAAGCTGGGCGTTTGATGTTTGCCGCAAGAGTGGCCCTCCCGGAAGCATCTGCTTATTTTGGACGTCCTGTGTCACCGGACGTCGATCGGGCGCCCGGTGGTACTTCTCTCGTACCCTTGACCTGCTGCGAACCCGCTCGACCCCGGCGAAGCCCTGCGCCCATTTCCGGGACGTCTGGTGGCAGACGGGGGTCGAGCGTTCGGCGAATAGTGGCGCGCTATTTATCGCCCGACTGGAGAGTGACGCCGCTAATGGTACTGGGAAACGTCCCATTTCAACGCGGCGGCGAGTTCGGAAAACTCCGACTCCGACAGCTGGCCCCGGCTCTGACTCAACTCTTGACTCTCGCTCGACCGGAGCTGAGTGACCGGAACTGACTCGGTCGAGGAGCCAGCTGCCAGGCCGCGCGCCTGGTGTGGGGCGCGCAGGACAAGGTTCATGACGGGGAATGCCGCGTTCGTTCTCAGCAGGGTTCCTGACAGAAATGCTCCGCATGGTGAGTGAACTTGAACGACGCGGAGAAACATAAATCGGCATCACAGATCTTCAACCAAATCAGCTCCAATTGTGAATCGGTTGTTGCTCCTGGTAAACGCGTTAGCTTTTGACACAGGGTCGCTTACCTTGCACTCTCTGTCCTAATTGATTAGAATATCACTCGGCAACGCGATTTGTGACATAATTCTATAAAGTGCCATCCATAAATTACGTTACACATGTGAGGCGAGATGGGATGGGAGAAGAGGAAATGGATGGAGCGTAACGGTAGCGTAACAATGGAGGGAGGCGAGGTTTTGGACAGCGTAACATTACGTCAAGGCGTGTGTGCAAATCATGCCAAATCCTCAGAAATGAGCTAGATGCCGTTCGCCTTCCATTGGTGATAGAAACATGCCCGTTATTTGGTTCACATCTCTGACTCAATCAAAAGCTACGTTAGTTTTTGCACAGATGCTACTGATTGCGACGCTATGGTTAACACAACGAACTATAGAAAGGGGATTTCACCCACGGTAACCAGTGCGTAACCAAGGCTTTGCAAAATTGGCAAAAATGCATTACGTAATTCATAGACGGCCCTCTAATCACAGAAGATGCTTGTGAATTCCTCGACCACATTTTATCAAACTCGAGGTGGAAATTTTGCCAGTTTGTCTATCTTTCTTTGGACCCTTTCATTTTCAAACATACGTTGAAGTGAAATGTCTCGATTAAAACCTTTCAATTTACTCTGAAAGAAAAGAACGCGGGCAGCCTTATAAAAAAACATCTTATTTCTAGTCAACCGCTTCCAGCGGAACACAGTGGCTTCAGCAGACTGGGGTTTTCAAAGTGAGCAAAGGGTAGCCCGTCAGGGGATGGGCAAGCGTCCACGCAGACCGCAGAAGACCGCAGGAATCGATGCCTGGGTATGGCCAGTTTGGCCTCAGCGGTACGTCGGGCGGCGCCGCGGCTGGCTGCCGCGGCGCCCCTGGCTGGCACGAGCGCGGCCGGCCCCGCCTCCGATCGGCGCCCCTGCACCATCGGCCGCCACGATGACAAATCACAGCCGCTATCAGGACGCAGGGCGGCCCGTTACCCGCTCAGGAATAAGTAAGACGGATGCGGCCGGCCTGCCTCCGCGCCCGGCCGCTAGATGACTCGCCGGTCGCCCCGCCGGCATCAGCTATTAATCAGTCGCAAGCAATCGGATTGGTCGCATCAGGCCGGATCAGTGGCGTCCGGACGGTCTCCGCCGGTCTGCGACATCATATATCTGTCCCGGTTCAAAGTTGCGACGGTGGCGGCGGCGGCGGCCGGGCGGGCACGCCGCTTGAAGTCGGCGCCCCCGGCCGCCACGCGGTCCGTTCTCTGACGCAATTTCGTACGGCCTCCGGCAGCGGTCTGATGCAGCTGGAATCCGGGCTCAGGAGGGGCGCACCAGCGACGGTGTGATGGTGCCGGTCGGCTCTGTCTGCACGCGGCGAGCGACGGAGATCCTATGGTGCTGAGCAACAGGAACAGGCGGCCGCGGCAGAGCCACCAGGATGTGTCTAAAGCGAGGATTGTATTGCCACCCATCAGCCTTGACAGTTTTCAAATGTAAAGAAATGTCGAATTTATTGATAGCAGGAGCCGCACAATACATCTTCCATGAGCTTCTTAGAGGTCATGATAGGTCACTGACGTAAAATGACCCGGGTCAACATTTTGTTTTAAGAAGCATGCTGCCTAGCGTAATCTTTATCGTTTAAACAAATGCAAAATCTAGAGCAGAGGTATGATTTTGGTCGCCATGACTTTATAAGGTCAAAAAGGTCACTGACCTGAAACAAGCACGCCACCTTTTGCTTACAAACAGTTACCTAGGTTCTGGGGGCTCTTTGGAGACCGATCTGGAATTTGACCTTGTTTGACCTCACTTGACCCAAAGATCATAACCTAGGAATCTCAAACCTTGACCTACGTGAGTTCACGCACAGATCAACACGCCCTGTAAATTCGGTGTCTCTAGCTTTCTTAGTTCCCGATATCTCAGGCGGTCAAATTGAACCCCCAAGCAAAGGGTATAGCCGGCCCCCCGGGCGCGTGTTACCACATGTTTTAACTCCATCTATCAAAAGACCGTTTTTCCTTTCGTGACTTCTGGTGAATTCACATTTGACGTAAGGTCAAAACCTTGGTGTGCATTCTTCATGGCTGGACGGTACTTTCACGACGGCAACTGCTTTCTCGCACGACGTCTTGAAGTTGGAGATCTTAGGGCTCAACTCCCCACCCCTAACCTCGGCCGGGCGCGGTTGTCTCAGATCCCCGGTCGGGCGCGGTTGTCTCAGATCCCCGGCCGGGCGCGGTTGTCTCAGATCCCCGGCCGGGCGCGGTTGTCTCAGATCTCCGGCCGGGCACGGTTGTCTCAGATACCCGGCCGGGCGCGGTTGTCTCAGATCCCCGGCCGAGCGCGGTTGTCTCAGATCCCCGGCCGGTCGCGGTTGTCTCAGATCCCCGACTGGGCACAGCTTAAGTGAGGATGTGTTCCAGGATGAAATTAAAATCAAAGGTTTGCTGAGGTCGAAAAGCTGAAAAGTACCAGAGAGCATCCAGGATTTCAGGGCGGTGATGTTAAGGAAGACAGACTGTGGGTTTCCAACGTGTAGGAAAGGACTTTGAACAGTGGATGGCCGTGACCCTGAAGTCATAAAAAACGTTCCACGATATAGTGAAACAGTTATGTATTGAAGAGCGTTTCTTCTAAATTGTAGACTTGTGTTATCTGGAGCAATCCTTTGCGTTGAAAAGCGTGCCAATTGTTGACAAAAATGGAATTGACAAAAAAGTGAGAACAATCAACAAACATGACGTCACTTTGAAGTCACCTCTGATATGTTACGGTATCATAATTGTTATTTTGGCACAATGCGTAGAACTCACCAATTGGCAACTACTCAACATTTCGCAGCGATATCTCGAGGCGTTTTGAATCATTGCGCATATTGAACAGGAAGGGGGGAGATTTGACCCCCTCCCCGGTCAATCCCGGGTTGAGAGGGTTTGACCATGGTCTCTCTATCGCCGCTGCTACGTCAATGGCCGAGACGGCTGCTTCGATGATTTATGGTAGCCAATTTATGTGTCAGCCATATGAATGTAGTATATGCGTACTTGGCCTTTTGCCAGCATTCTCTGTCAATAACAACAACGAATTTCTAGCATTAATCCACGTCTAAGTTCTTTTCTACGCCCTGCAATTCTGCCCCCTCATGGCCCACGCCTCTGCAGAAACGGAGCGAGATCGATCCTCATCATCCGCCTCTGTTAACGTAAGTGGATAGCCGATATGTGTCGCCGCTCACGCGTAGATTTTGATAAAGATTAAAGAATTCCGCAGCCCGGAACTAGACTTATTTAAGTGTTGCAGCATGCACCATAGCACCGCTGGCTCCCACGAGCCATCAGACCGCCAACGCGGGCCGTTTTTATGGCGTCAGTCCTCTCCAGTCCCCGTGCGTAGCAAACCATGTCGGTGACCTCCAGTGCGTCTGTGGATTATGTCATTCGTCGCCCTTCCGGGGGAGCTGGCATCAGGAGAGGTTGGTGAACCCTCAGAGAACAGGGTCACGGACCTTGTTGAAAGAGCTGCCATCCTTTGGGGCTGCACTAGAGTCTCGAGCCTGTGGACGCAGCGTCTGGCCGCCGTGATAACAAATGACTCGGTATGCGCCTAAGCTTTTGTTCAACTACATTTTATCACTCGTCGTCATGCCGAATCCTGCTTGTTCACGCATTTCCCCAAAACGCTACACAAACGATCAGATGAGTGCACACTCAGTCACTAGAGGCATAACATAGCACGACAAACGTCAACCATAGCCGGCCCGATCTACACTCATAACGGCGCCGGTGTGACACACCGGATGCTCAGCGTCACTTCCCGCCGATGACAATGCGCCCCCTGCGCCGCTGCCTCGGCCATAATAGTCACGCGTCGACCCTCTTCACCGTTCGCCACCGTTTCCGTCCCAGGCGCACGCTAACGATGAGCAGCAGCGGCCGCGCTGTGGCCGCGTCTTTGTATCGGCTCCCCGTGGCAGCGCGCGCCCGGGCAGCGCCAACCGCGGGCTGCGGCGCTGGTGGTCACCGCCGCGGCGCTGCTCACACGAGGCCGGGGCTAGGTCGCAGCCGACGCTGGTCACGACTCCGCGGCCGAGTTTACAGGGCTTCACGTGGCATGTGAACACTGGGCAGTGTCGCGTGCGATCGACAATGGCAAGACGATATGTTCGGGGGCGGGTACAACCCTAAAACCGATCGAACTGACCAGCCGGCAATGCTTCTGGCGCTCGTGGTATCGAAACGCTCTTGAAGCATGACAATTTCGCGCGGGGAAAGAACACACTTTTTCGGTCGTGCTCCACATTAGGTCACGCTCTGACCAATCACGTTCGCGTGCTCATCACCGGTGGAATATTTCATCCAATGACAGGGTGGCTATCCAGCGCATTCTTGCGTTCGTAGGAAGTACTACTGAATCCACCAAACCAACTGTATGTACTATTTGAACGCTACTGCCGTCGACAATAACCACTTCTCATAACTGTTCGGCTTCCTCTGGAACAGTGCAAAAAGATGACGCTCTATTTGCAGACTGAATTGTTTTGTGCTTTTGTGTTCTGTGCTTTGTGCTAAATGCGGCCGCAGAACGAGAGCGTATTCCGCACGATCGTGGCAGTGCTGCGCACACGTGGAGCAGGTCTCCCTAAAGGTGAATACTCAGCGATTACATTTATGCATTTGTTAGAAAGTATGTCGGTAGCTGATTCTCAACTTTCGCTTTCTTTTCACAGTTCTGTGGATGGAAGACTCTCTGAACTTCTGATTGCGTGCCTGTTTCTGACGCATTCCATCCGCCAATTTTGTTGCAGCTGAGCTCCACCTTGCATAGTATCCGTGCACATTTAGCAAAAGGGAATATGTCCTCCCGGACAGTTCAGTTCGCTGAAGCGCCTGCCCTCCGATTTCCCCGCGCGTGGCGGGATGGCTTGAGGCCCTCTGACGATCGCTATTTGTCCCGGAATGGGATGGCCCGCGGACGCCGGCACGGGCCGCGTCAAAAGGTCAGGGGACGGCTGAGGGCAGGAGGACCGTGCCGAACATTGTGGCACGATAACACGCGTCCGGGTGGCCGGTTGAATGTCCTTCCCTCGGATGGGGTGGGGCCAATTTGACCCCGCTGGAATCTCGGAAAGCAAGATAGCTAGAAGTCCTAAATTTTCAGGGTGGATTTTTCTGTTCTTGAACTCACGTATGTCGAAATTTAAGGTTCCTAGGTCATGACCTTAGGTCAACCAAGGTCAAACAAAGTCAAACTTTGGATTGGTGTTGAAAGTGTCCCCAGACCTTCCCACTCAACCGTCGTGAGTCTAGATACCTGTTCTAAGCGAAAGTTCAGTGGCGTACATGTCAGGTCAGTGAACTTGTTTGAACTTTAAAAGGTCACGGTGGCCGAAAAAAATTACTGTCATTTTTCCATTATGACAAGCGTCAGGAATTACGCTAGGCAGTATGTTCCTGAAAGCAATCCTGACCTCTAAGAAGTATGTGGAACATGTTTATTCCATTCCCTGTCGTTTATTAATCCGAAATGGACAACTAAAACGACGCCATAAAGCAGACCCTCGAGTAAGAAAGCAGGTTGGTTTTGACCTCTGTCTGACCTTCACACCTTACCCTATGTCAATGTAATTCGTTGCAATTCCAAATTCAGTCGGTGTATTGCCCTAAAAATATCTCAGAGATGTATGGCCTCCTCTAACACTCAGTTGTCTCACCAGGTTGGACGATTGCTTGGAAATGGCCTCTGCTGATAGCTAAGGCCAAACTTTGGCCTGCCATAGGTCAGAGATCTAACGAGGTACATCTATGATTAGTACCAAAAGATCCGATATTTAATTACGACAGCTATGTAGAGTTTAGCGCAGCTACGTCGTGTCATTCGAAAGTCATTCCGAAAAACCTTCGGGGAAGGGGGTCAAATTAACCGCTACCTGTGCGCGTGTTAAGCTCCCGCCGCAGAATTCTCCGTTGACCTGGGGTTGTGTGATCGGATGGTGGGGGCCAGGGCTCACACAACAAACACTGCTGTGCGTGGCACCTGATTTCAGAAATGTATCCAACCGGTGTGTTCGGACTGGCTCTTAGAACAAATACAATAGGTACCATTATCGATACACAAAATAACGCAAACTTTTGCTGCCCATTCACTTCAGTACAGTTTGTACTTAAATTTCTACCGTCGATTTAACTATTGGGGTGAATGCCATTTGGCAATAAAACTGGTGTTCTTTTCTCAGGCCCATGAGAGACTACTTTCTTGGATGATTTGTGAATAACCAAATAAGGATAAAAGGCTTGAGGCCGCTGAGGCCTATCATACACGCTAGCCTGTGAGATCACAGGGAGTTTGACACCGACTGTATGTAGAACCAAATATGTTGGTAGCTCCAGTTGAACTTGAATCTTAAGGAAGGTGATTAGTGACAAGAATGATTCAACTTAATGGCGCTTTTTGTAACAGGGTCACGCTGTTTTAAGCACAGCAGGTATTGCAAAAACGTAAGATGTTGAGCGATGTAGACCGTGTAAAATTAACAACGTAGAGAAAGGGAAGAACGTCAAAGGAAACTCTTTAAAAGCCGATCCAAAAATATAATCAAAGAAAAACTCTGGACACTACATAACATGACATGTATTAAAGGGACTGGATTTGTTTGGTTACCGTGTTTGCACCACTCCCAACGAACGGTGAGCACTGTGTAACACAAAGCGTTCCGAATCCAGTCGGAGCCTCGCCACGGGTATTGTCAGGAGCTTAAGTGTTTTAAGCCATGTCTGTCATAGGGATATTGTAGGGGATGGCAGCAGCTTTTCTCTGTGCACTACGACCTGGCTTTTTCAAGACGCGTTCAAAACATAATGTAAAGGTGACAAATTTTTCTTTTGATTCCAGGTACGGAAAGACTTCGTGCACAAGAGTAGTATGTGAGTAACATGCGGACAAGGACGCACGCTTTACCAATTTCGAGCCAAGAAATGAATATAAAAAGTGCCTGAGGCTGTACAGCAAGCCAAAGCTTAGCTTCGTTGGCATCAGAGGGCCGGTAAGGCTCACTGTTTCTTTTCAACACCAGCCTGTCCGTATGAAGGCTTCCCCCAACGCAGAGATAGCGGCCTGTATACGGGTCGCCAAGCGTACAGATACACTATATACATAAGCCTGAGGCCGAATATGCCGGAATACAATATGTCCGCGCTACGGAAGATAGTCTGCCTGGTGATCAATCCAGGGGTATCGGTCGCCCAAGTATTGCGCAACATGCGTGCGTCAATGATCGCACCCGCCTAGCCGGAGCTCTGGAATGCCAGCGCGTCTGTATCTGAGCGGCTTGTACCCGTAATTGACGTAATTGTCCTAAGACGCAGCATGAGGTCACTTATACCTAACCGTGATCATTTCCCATGCCACGCGGAAGTCCGCTTCTTAGGGGCCCCGGCCTGAACGTCCTCAGTGCACGGTCATTCGAGTCAACAGGGACAGTCTTCAGACGGGACCTGGTGATGGAGGATCCTACGGTACCTAGAGGATCCTGAGCTGGGCACCATCAGGAGTGCGGTAACCTCGGGTGGTCCATGAGCACGACCTCAGTATCACGCTGGGTGCGCTTCAGCGGGAGCGCTTGGAGCGGCACCTCTGCACGCTGCGCTCTCTTGGCAGAGCAGTCGAGCCGGAAATAAACAGTTAGAGATGGAGGCAAGACATTAAAGCTTTTGTTATCATAGTCTCCGGACACTCTGCGAGAATATGACGATTCCAGGGGTTTCCGGAGGCTTTAAGCGACGCTCTCTGCTATTAAACCCTATTCGCATCTATTCCATAGACAATAAATGTGTAACGCAAAAGCCCTTTTCACGATGGACTGATGCACTGAAATGTTACGAAGCTCTTTAAATGTTTCTACGAAGGTTTATTTCATACTAAATAATTTTACAAAGAAAAGACTGTTTTCACCCAGCTCCATCCACACGATTTATGTGAACACGTGTATCCACGAGGGCTGTGAATGCCTGCTCCTCCATTAGTGTTTACATCGGTGCTATGTGGATCAAGGAAAGCTTTTAGAATATTGCCATTCAAGGATCATTCACCTTAGATTATGTTAAGGTACGGAAGCCATGTAAGCTCTGTAAGTGCTGTGAGCAAGCTCTATAAGTACTGTAAGTAAGCTCAATAAGTGTTGTGCGCCTTTGAACAGGGACGCTACAAGGAAATAGGAGTGTGTTGTCGCCTCTGCGTCACAACTGCCACCAATTTTTGTTAAACAAGTTTTGAAACGTTTCGGTAGAAAGAGATCTGACATCAAACCTGTTCATAAGTGCATGACTTTGCTTGTGGCCAGCTAATCGCAATTTTATCAAATTAAGCGGCTTTACAAGCATGTTTTAAGTTTCTTTCAAGCATTTCTAACCATAAATCGCTGACATAAAGTGTATGGCCGGTACATGAACCCAGGAAGCTCTTTAAAAAAATTTGAATAGTTTTTACACTGTATCCTTCGTGAAAACGGCTCGCATAACCTTTATACAAACATTGTCCACATCTGCTGTTTCAGATACCAAAACAACATAATTTGGGTCGACCATCGATATGGCGGTTCATTAAGTGTCCCCATCCAACTAACCATAACATCAGTGTAAATGTCAACGTAACCTTGAAATAAATGTAACCATTAGTGCCATCTAAACACAACAACAACCATTACATTACATTACATAACAACCATCAACATAACCATTACAGCAATGTAACCATAACATCCATGTAACCAAAACATGAACGTGGCCATCAATGCAATCATAACAGTAATTTAACAACCAATGTGACAACCAATGCAACCATAAATGCAACCGCAACATCAATGCAGCCATCAATGTGACCATAACCAGCAATCAAGAGGTCCAAAATCCACGCTGAAACGGAGCAGGAAGCTGCGGTGAATTTTTCGCGCGGGAGTGAGCATGACATCAGATATAAGCAAGCCAATGATCCCGGCAGCTAAATCACCGGCCAGGATTAGACTGGTGTCGTACCGTCGCCGCCACCCAGCCAATTGGACGCTGTCACTCGGCGAAATGAGCTCGCGGCGAGCAGTTGGCTTTCATGGTGTTATCTGCAAAGTTTTCCCGGACTTCTGGAAACTTGTCGAACAGATTTCAGCGTATATGATAGCCTTAAATCTTGTTATTTATCATTGCATCCCAGGCGCACTCCTAACGGAACATAATTTGGGAATGCACTTTCCTGGTTGGGAACCAGATGCGGCAGTATATGTTGTTTATGGTTTGCCGCGGTGTAGGAAGGGTATGAGTTGCGATTACCAAACTATATGGGTCTTCTCAGTCATGCCCAACAAGAGCGCATGTGAAGTCGTTGTCCCGCTTACAAACAAACAGCAGTCAATTAGTAATGTCATGCCATCGGCACAGGATACAACTTCAGCTTTGCTCTGGCGTAACTGCTCGCGCTGTGATGGTGCAGCCTCGAGCAAATCATGTGTGGTTCAATCTTGAATCTTAGATCAAGGACGAAGTTTGCACTACAGAAGTCCTGGATGTTGCGAGTAAATGCAACGCTTCGCTGTTTTGGGTGAAAATGTCACAGCGCTGAGAATGAATGATGCGAGAAACTCACCAGTCGGATACAGTTTGAACCCGCATGGATATATTCTTCCACCAGTCCACCAGGACTTGCCCGCATAATCCGCAACCCCGCGATGCCATGCCAAACAGGGGGCTGCAGATTGCATGACCGCAAATTTCCACCGCGGACATCGTCACCAACGGACATGGTTCAAATGTCTGCAATAGATGGCGTTCCGTCCGACACCGGTCGGTGGTTTGCGGGTGGCGTAACGAACGAAACGCTGCCCTCGCCCGCAGGTCTTGCATCACACCATTCTGCGTCACACATGCCTGTCGCCTCTGAGTAATGGTCAGTCGGTGATGAATGCCACGTATGCGATATTGTACGCGGATCGCTTAATTTCGCGTTCGGCCGAGCGGGCGCTGTCGAGCGCACGAGGAGCTGTGCCTGAGCGATGACACTCGAATGAGCCCGGCCGCGCCCGTAATGAATTGTCGCGAGCCGGTTGGTCACGCCGCCCCCGCCTGCAGCGGCCGGCGACTCAATCTGGGCGCCAGCCACGCCTGCCTGTCGGCTTGTCAGAGAAATCATGCCCCGCGCCATCAGTTCGACGATGTCCGGACGGGTGACGGAGGGCGGGACGGAGCCGGCCGTCTCGTCGTACGCGGTCACCCGCCAAGCGGCGTCCGGGGAACCCACGTGTTCACCCGCCGAGCGGCGTCCGGGGGAACCCACGCGGTCACCCGCCGAGCGGCGTCCGGGAGAACCCACGCGGTCACCTACCGAGCGGCGTCCGGGGGAACCCACGCGTTCACCCGCCGAGTGGCGTCCGGGCGAACCCACGCGGTCACCCGCCGAGCGGTGCACAGACGACCCTGCGCGGTCCCCTACCGAGCGGTGCCCGAGCGACCCTGCGCGGTCACCCAGCGAGCGGCACCTGATCAGCCCGTGCGGTCACCCACCGAGCGGTGCCCGAACGACCCTGCGCGGTCGCCGCCCGGACCGATCGCGTGACATGGACTGGCCGCGACCAGAACCGACGAGCGATTTCTCAGCCGTGCGCACCGCATGCCGCACCGGCCGAATTGGTCCGGATTATAGACAGCTTTCCAATTCCTGGGTCGACCGGGAGAGCCGTGAATGTCGGCCCATTATGGCCGGCCGCCTGGTTAAACGGCATGATTTGCCAGCAGTTTTGGAAGTTAGGGGCGTAAGTGGCAGCTAACCAGGAGCAATGGGCTGCGATCGGAGAGCCGTGCGCCTCAGGGCGGGCAGCTGAGGCAACATACTGCTACCTGGCCGACAGATGAGGACCGGGCGGCCCGATGTTAAAGCCCAGCTATGCTTGAACGCCAGATAGAAGCTGCAAACGGATATAGAAATTGAAGAATTAAACCAGCATTCATATCATAAAATGGCTGTCGGAAAACATTTTTGGAGAATATCTAGATGAAACCGATCTCCATATCAGTGGGGCAAGACAGTTAATATCGTTGCCATCACGACAGAGACGTTTTGCCTGTACGAGAAGGCAACCAAAGGGCAATAAAACGGCAATCAACGTTTTGTTTGTCAACGTTGTCAAACAAACAACGTTGTCAAAACGTTTTGTGACGTCAGCGAGGTCATTTAAGGAAGTGCTCCACATATCTATGGGATTTTCAACTGAAATAGCCATCTTGAAGACCTTTTGGTGCCGTTCGCAGCCCTGTCGCCTCCTTAAGGCCTAAGCCCCTCTGGTTTCTGGGCCACAGGCCCGTGAAAATGGGGAGAGTATTTCGGGAACAGTATTTCAAGGTCAACTTGACATTGATGGTGTCATAATAACGCCATTCAAATCCTACCATTCCATAAGCATGAGGCGACCAAGGCCGAGAAAATATATTGGTCGGGTGGTTCATAACTGATATTCGTGAGCACGAATTCAAGATATAACATCCATGAGCTGGCTCCCAATCAGTGTTGCGTGAGGTGCGATGACGTCATCAGTCAGTGCCGTATTCAGGAGAATATTTACTAAACAGATAAATGGTGTTGTATAGAACAGTCTTTTCCACTTCAAAGTAAGCCAATAGTTATAAGCGAGCTTACGCCATCATATCTGATGCTTGATTAAGTACTTCAAATGTGTGAACATTCTCTTTATGAGTGAACATTCTCTTTAATGAGTGATTTAAGACTGGGATGTGTCATTGTCAGATACCAAGATATCGAGATAGATATCGAAATCCGGTTCAGCAGCTAAATTCATGCTCAACGACGGAAAGTTCAAAGTAATCCACAAATGCAACATGCCTTCGGTTCGGCTTCCAGTCGTCATCACTTTTAGAAGACACACAATTACGTCATCATCGTAATATGTGATTTATGATTCATCAAACAACGACCATAGTTTACTTCTGTAAGCATTATTCAAAGCCGATGAGGAACACAAGCCAAATATACATTTTCAGCTTGCAACCGTTGAGCATGGCGTCGCCTACTGAACCATATTTTGAACATGCTGTCCACACCATTTACAGTATTATCATTACAAGCATGGAACCAAACGCAAGATTAGAGATGTACCCTACGGTTCGCCGGGACTGTCGTGTTTGTCAGACAGAAGTGAGCCAGGCAGAACCCTGGGACGCCTTTCATAACTGTGTAAGAAACAGAGAAAACGATCCAACAAAAAAAGAAGCATCACAAATTAAGATATTATGCGGGAAATGGTATTGGCAAAACAGCATAGTCAAGGCAAATTCGACGTGATTTAACGTAATTCATCGGCCTCAATAAAAATGAGGATAGCTGAAATTAGCATCTTGCCAGACTGTGCTCCGTTCTCTTTAACGTTAGAGATCGTTATGCATCACGGTGCACACTAGACGAAACTTTTCAACCCGTCAACCCGCCACATCTGATCGGGTAAAAACCCGCGGTTTTTTACCCGCTTATGGGCCAGGCTTGGCGAGCTTTCGCGCGTCAAAAATCAAAACGAGCTGCGTTTTGCACTTTTCATGGAACGCAAGTCTTCAAGCCTTTGAAAAATAAGAACGCACTGCTAAATCTATGCAACAATACCAAATGGTTATAAACAAATCACGTTTTTATTTTCCTAGCAGGGGCTCTAGAGACAGAAAACCCATGGCATAACCTGTATACAAGTAGCACACCAGTAAACCAGGTTCCACAAAGTCAAAACTTGCATCTAAAAAATTCAGTGAAAATATTAAGAATAACAACTCAAATTCTTAAGGGTTGACTTAAATTTACTGAACCGTTGTGAGATGCGCCATTTATCTAAACAAACGTAAATGACAAAAACTAAACTCGGCTGCTATTGCGAAGCTGGGGCGCACTCATATTTTCTTAGTTCATACAAAAACCATATTTAAGAAAGCATCGGTAATTAATGTAATGTGTCACATGATTACCCCCGCCTCGCTCACAGGTCAGTACAGCCAGCAGCTGCCTGATTATCACTAGCACAACAGATGTCGAAATCTGGACATTGGTAATGTAGTGTTTGTCTATTTTAACCGTGTTTTTCGTGCTCGCAAGAACGTACAATTTACGACCACGACGACAGGGGCTCTTACGTCGCTGCGTATTACTCTCAGTGAGATTGCCATAAATTTACAACGAAAAGGTCTCGCACAAAATGTACTCTGATTCTGGCATCTTTTATATCAAATGAATCTGTACACGAGCTGTGTCAAAAATTTCAGTTCAAAGCATGACGCCATTCAAATATTTGATATAGATCCAAAAATGCGGTCATCAGGTCATGTTAGGTGTAAGCGGGCCGCTCAGAATGCCTTGCCAATTTCTCTTTTCCTAGATATAGTGCTTAAGTATTTAACAACATTTCACGGTTTTCGTGGCATTGATAAATGCGAATGACGTCCGTTGAGTGGTACAGGTAGAGTTCTTGGATTCCATGTTATTGTTATCCTTGTGAGAAGCATCACAGATGGCGCGGTAACCGTCGTCCGGGAGAGAAGCATGGGCATAGGTAAGAGGGAAATACGGATCATTTCAAAGCTGTCATGCCGTATTTATGTTACCCTGTTGCATGACTTATCCATTTATGAAAATTAGCACCATGTAAAAGCTCGAATTCCTTTCCTGAATACGGATTATAACATGGCGGCTATTGTGGCGCATGCGAATGTTGTGAGGTAGGCAAACTGGAAATGTCTGGTTCCAGTGGCGGTGTTGCAAAACAAATGTCTCCGCTGGGACTTAATATTACTTATGCTCGTGTACAGCGTTATGAACTGGAAAGACTTCCCAGGATTGACACGGCCTGCATTTTGAAATAACTTGTCTGTACAAGGCCATCAGTTGATGCAGACAATTTTAGAGGCTCTAGTGTATTGATCTACCGAGATGATGTACAAGCGTGAAATCGCTGGTACGTTTCGGCGAGGAACGATTTTAAACTACCATGTTGCTCTTCATTTGTAGCTGGAAACCGTCATCACAGTGTTTTAGGTGTAATTCGGTGCTATAGAAATTCCGTAGTCCACGTGCCTTTAACACTGCTGTTTAAGTAAAACCAGTGGTATTATGCAAACGGTGTAGTACATTAGATGGCACTGATATGTCATTTGGCAAATATATTTGTTGTGCATGTTTCAAATGATATGACATTCGGCATGTACATGTCATGTACAGGTTTGAAATACAAGAAGGTATAGAATACTGGTCCTAATTACCTTCATCTTCGCCGTTCAACACCGGGTCAGCATGATAGCACAGCAGGCTTTTGGCGGCTAAATTTGCAGTTGGCCGGGCCGGGCCGGACAGCAGGCTGAGACTTTGGAGAAAGCTGCGTCTCTAGTACACACCCACAGCCCGCCCACAAACACTGTGGACTGGCACGGCTCGTCAGCTGTAACCGTTCTGAGCCCTTTCAACTGCGGCACCACACTTACAAAACTCGATACCGCTCGTAGACGTCAGCCTGCTAGCGGTAGTGGCCGCGCGGACTCCGGCTGGGAGTACCGGCAGCGTTGTCATGCAAGCGACCATTCCAGCGCTGACAGCTGCAGCAGTCGGTCGGGCTGGGCAGCTGGCCAGCTCGCCGGCCAGCTGCGTTTAGCTGACCAGCTGAGTGAGCAGCTGGATGCACCAGGCAACAGAGAGGCTGTTTGAGCCAACTGCTGCAGGTATCTGACCAGCCACGGCCATTAATAGCGTAGCAGCTGCTGCGGCCGCCTGCTGCACACAGCCGATCAGCTGCAGCAGTCGGCAGCGACAGCTACAGCGGCTGTGGTCTTCAGCGGCCAACTCCCCTCGCCAGGCTGGGAGGCGCATTTGCAGAAGTTGCGCCGCCTGGAGCTGGAGAATTCAATTTGCTGAGAAATGCGCTCGTCCGTCGGCGAATGGCATGGGGAGGGGCTGGGAGGGGGGGGTCTCGGCACGGGCGCCGGCGGCGGAGGGCCGGGCGAGTGCCGCAGGCTAATCCAGCCCCAGGGACGCCGCTCCAGATGGGAGGCGCCGTTGCCACCGCCCGTGGGAACCGGCGCACGCGCCTCCCCCGACGACGAGGCGAAGAGCTCGCCAACGCCCGCGTTGGCACGTAAGCCGCAAAGCTAATTGCAGCGTTGGGGTGCGCGTTGAAACTGGCAAACGTGGCCCAGCAGTCGTTCGGGGGTTTCAAGGCGAAAAAACAGGCTAAATTGGAAGCCACAACAAGGAAGTTGCGTTATCATTGGGTCAGTTATCATCATTGGGTCGTGCTTTAAGAGCGAAACCACGAGGTTAAAATCGCGTTGTGCATGGATGCAAATTTGCCATGACCACAGCATATCTTTAAGCAACGCTCTTTGTCAAGTCGTGAAGCTATGCCATGCAATGTTCTGGTACGTATTATGGCATCGCATGCTTTGTGGAATGTATTAAAGTGGAGATAATGTGATCAGCGGTATCAGCTCAGTGTTCTGCTGTTTGTAATTCCACTTACGTGTCAAAAGCATTGTCGGCCATGTACCTTGTTCATTTTACATTATTTTCTGCGTGAAGTGTTATCTTAAAGTGACCTGTGTTAACATCACGAACAAGACCAAATGTTACACAGTGAAATGAGTCGCCTTGTGTTAGTATGCGCACTGAAGGAGTTCAACTATGCCACGCTACCTGTTTTTTTTTCTAAAACAGCGTCGAACTGAACAGAACATTTTTGGCGTGTCTGCTAACCAGACAGCCAGCTATCGATAACTCAACAGGAAAACAGATAAGTTCGCATCCTTTTAGCCACAGCAAGGCAAACGCGGAGCCGTCGTTCAGCACCATCGGCGCCCAGGCGCGCTGCTGACTGCGCTCTGGCGGCGGGGCAGAATCACCGAAGAATGGGGACACGCAGGCGCGGAGCAATCATGACCTCCGGCCGATTCTCAGGAGGTTTCTGTCAGTGGCCGGCCCCACTCCGTCCGACCCCGGCATGTCGCATCATCGCCCACTCGCCGAGGACTGACACTGCCGTTTGCAGGGTGTGAGCAGGACAAGAGGGAGGAGGGGCATGCCTCCCACTATCGCCAGCTTTCCGAACATCAGTACCTGCAAGGGTTTGCGTGGGCGCCTGGAAAAAACCATTATAGGGGACACATTTCCCTTCTGGAAAAAGTCATTCCAGCGGAGTTTCTATTGCTGAATGGCTGCTTACGACGAATACAACAAGCGTTGAATTCATGAGCATACGCATTTCAACAGCTGTCAGTTATTGGTGGCGAGTGATTTGTAGCCAGATCCGGCCCATGCATTGAACCTGCAAGTCAATACACGTACCCTTGACAACGAACGGTCATTTAGTCGCGATGGTTAGCTTAGTTTGACCCGAAACTTAAGACTGCGTCAAAAGAAACCTGACATTTGCTTCAGAAGCTCAACGTTGGTGCTGCCTTTTACCAAGGCCCTTTCACGCCTTGTCAAGGTAGCTTCATTTTGCATGAAGACGTGCCAAACGTTCACAAAGCCCTTCATTGTTGGATCAAATATTCAAGTTCGTTTTGAACCAAATCCTCCAGCTGCGTCCAGTTGCGGCACGGAGAACTGACGTGCGCTGCCTGACGTTTTTATCAATCCGGTGTTTAATTGCCCCAGCCATGTTCTCTGCACTTGTTACAGCACGAGCTGTCTTCAGACAGCCTTACCCAGATCGACAGATTGACAGATTGCTTTGTGTCATTAAGACCGGTTTTAAGTCTCCGGCCTTGACGCTGTTCGACAACAAGCGCACAATTAACATTGACAGTGACAGTGATCGGACATTATAATGGCACCAGGCGCTGAGTCGGGTCTCAGCTGCCAGGAAATTACGAGAAATTTCTCGCTAATTTCCTATAATTACTTACTGTATAATTACGCGACCGGTCGGGAACGTTGAATTTTCAGCATAAAATGTGTTTTCTGTATTGCATGTTGATCACTGCCTTGTGATAACAAATCGACTTGCTTTTGTCCTTCAGTGTCATTGCAGCACAACTAGTACTTTTAGACGGCGAACACTTTCTTCCGCATTCATATAGACTCCGCTTGCTGCCGGAAGGGAAGCGGCCTGACGAGTTCGATTTACATCTCCCCAACTTGCTTAACTGTTACGGTGCCGTGAGCTTGAATTGTTCGTGCCATAAATAAAGAATAAACGGGGCGTAAATCTCATGAACCTCGCCAATCCGCTACTTCCATGTAATACCATCGCGCTGGGTCACAGCATATTTAAAGGTAAGTGAGGAATAGCCTTCATGTTCCTTCACGTTTTATTACCATCTACGATTTAAAGATCGACCATGGCCAAAATCGTTGACCAGGCTGCACCGAGTCATAGGCCTGTTCAACACACGCATAGCTAGCTTTCTTATCGAGGTATGTGAATACTTCAAGAGGCGGCGCTGTATCGTCATTGGGCGTTCTGTCACTGCGTCATTTCCGCGCCATTTCACTCTAGGGATCCCATGATGAAACTGGCCGTCGTGCACCAGGCGCAAAAAATGATAAAAAACGATGTGAGCCGGGCAGTGTTCTAAAATTCATGCAGTAGGGTGTGCAGGATGGAAATATGAATTTATGCTACAATTATCCTGGCTCTCCGGCGCCCCCCCCCCCCCCACACACACAGTTCGTTGGCACTAATCCGTTGCCCCTTGACCCCGAACCCAAACATATGACCTACCCAGCCCGTTTGCCAAATCTGAGACACTTAGATACTGGGTTGACAGCCGTCTTGTTTGATGTTGGTTGCATGATTTTGAACAAGGGGAGGGGCAGCAGGCAGTGAACCCCAAGCCCGGGTGTATAGCATGAACAAATATCGGCACCCCTGCCACCCATGTGGCCGAATATTGGAACACTGGAGCAGGGTGGTCACGGCGACAGCGTCGCTCATGTTGCACCGGAGCGCGGCTGCCCAGAGCCCGTCGAGCCCGGCGCCGCGTCGCCCGGCTCCGCCCGCGTCAGCTCCGCCCGGCCGCTGCTCGAGCCTGACGCGGCCCGCCCGGCCCCGGCTGCCGCTGCGGCGGCTGACCGGGCTGCCAGCTGAGCCGCGGCCGCCACAAGCCACGGCGGCATTAGCGCTGAGCCGCTCAATGCCCGCTGCAATGGACGGGCTCAATTGGTACGGCGCCGTCGGCTCAGAGCGCGAAGGGCGCCCTCGATTTGTCCTGCGCGCCGCCGCTCCGCCGCAAACCGGTGCCGAGCGGGGAGGGGGGGGGGGGCGTTCTGCCGCCTGAGCAGGTCAGAACAGATCGGCCTCGGTGGTGAATGGCGGAAGTTTGGGATGTTCGCGTGTGTTGCCGGCCTTCTGGCAGCACCGAGACCGGGCCCGAGTTGTGTCGCAGAAGTTTTCAAATGCGCCACGAAACGCGCCGGAGTGTTTCCATTGTGTAGCGCGGGGAAGTGTGTTGCGTGTTTGTGTTTCGGGTGAGATGGCCTGGTGCCTATGACAGCTACGGCGCCAGCTCAAACCGTCTCCGTGCCTCCTTTGTGTAGCGCCTTGCTCAGAATATGAAACGGTGGATAAAACGCGGCCGTCGGACGGGAGCCGGCGGCGCATCACGCCTCCGCTGATAGCGTCCTGCGACATCTGATTACGCCGCAGTACGGGCCCACATAACCTAACGCTAATTGTTTCACGAGCGACGACGTAGCGCTAACGCTGCGGCTGCTGGAAACGCCAGATCATTACGTCGGCTAAGGCCGACCAATTCCGGCCGGGCAGCCGTCACCACCGTTTATCCGCCCCGCTCGGTTCTGGACATTTGGGCGTCAGGACTCCGACTGCGAGCCGGTCACGGCGAGCCAGCCGTCTGCAACGCCGCTCGGCCCGCCCGGTCACGTTCTCAGTCCGCGCCAGAAGAGGTCAAGGGTCAGATCGTTTGGAGTCGGGCGCCTGTTAAAAGATCGGATCGGTGGGCGCCAGGCGAGGCCGGAGGTTAAATCATGGCATCAGTCAAGGTCCAGGATCGGACCAGTCGGCGTAAGACGGGATCAAAAGTCAGATCCGCCCGCGAACGAAGACAAAGGTCAGATCGGTGAGCGTCAGGCACGACCAGAGGTTAAACTGGTCGGCTCCTTTTGTGGTCGGAGGTCGGATCATGGTCGGATCGGTCGGCGTAAGTCGGAGCCAAAGATCGGAGCAGCCTGCGTGGGACGGGGTCAAACGCCGATCGGTCAGCGCAAGACTCGGCCAGAGGGTGAGCCATGCTTTATGATTACACGCTGGTCACGTCCGACAGGTCTCAATACTTCATGCCGGGAAGGACCTCGGTTAGATGCATGGACCTCTGGGGATGCGTCAGAGGAGTGGCATACACAACGCGGCCAAAGGTAGCCTCCTGTAGCCGTTCTCGCATAGCGAATGAGAGTTCCCAGTCGACGTGACCTGTGACCCAACGCTTCAGCCGCCGAAAGTTTGGTTTAAGCTGATTTTGCAACACAATATGTGAAAGGAAATTACTGCAGGAGCCATTCGTTTCTAGTTTGAATTGCATAAGTAAAACAAGTTTAACTGAACTGCCTTTCTTGTCTCATTGAACTCAGCGCATGACACCTTGATCGCAGACGAAATTGGTCACGTTTCGAGTTCTATATTTTTCCGTCGTTAAATCTGATCACGGCAGGCCTGAGTTAAGTGGGCTTTTCTACAAGCTCGACCGACCTCTTAAAGTGACGCACTCGCATTGCGTGGGACCCGGCCGAGTGCAGACGCGATCTCAGAGAGGAACGGGACAGAGGAGCAACCAGCAGCGGCCAGCACGATAGGCTGGTCGCTGCTGGCTGCTCACGGTTTGCGAGATCCTTTTGAATGCATTGCAGCGGTGGGCGTTCGAAGGACGTCGCGCAGACATGCCGTTATTGGCACATCGCTTTTTTGCGAGGCTTATCACTTCGTTGATCTTAGAGAGTAGTACCATGGAGCCGCGCACACTAGCCATGTCGAGCAACTGCTCCATGCGCAGCATAGTGTTCCGCAACTTTGACACGTTTGTTGGATATCGCGTGGCTTGGCGCGAGGGTGGCACTCGAAAACTCATGCAATCTCAGGCTCTCTTCGATAGTAATGCAGTGTCTTAAGAATGCTGACGTGCCAACTTGTTTCTTTCGCCGTTTTTTTGTTGTCAGACATGGAGATATACATTAAATGGCAACGGAATCCCGACGATACATACATGTCTTATTCCTGATTCTCCGGACAAAAGGTCTGAAAACGAAAAAATCAGAATGTAAAAAAGTTGAACGCAAAAGGTTGAACGAAAATAGTTGAGAGGGATAAACGTCGACAGAGATAGGAGTCAAGTTGAAAAAAATCGAAAGGAATAAAAGCTAGTCCAAAAAAGTGGTAAAGGATAAGTCAAGTCGCAAAACGTCAAAGAGATAAAAGTCGACCGGGGCAAACTACTGGAAAATTCTTTAACAGGTAACTAGCGCACTAGGATGGAACTCAAATCGCAAAATGTAGAAAGAGATAAAATCGACGGGCATGAAAGTCAGCGTAAAAAAAATTGGAACGGATGAATCTCCGCGATGGATAAAGGTAGACTGGGATTAAAATAAAAGCACGTAGTCCCGAGAACCCAACAGGCAGACCACGGGTCCTCCTGATTGGACATCTGGCACAAGGGGGAAGGGAAGGAAGGTTTCCGGCTGCTCTTGGATGTGTCCGTGGATTCAATGGGCCCCGCTGCCTTGCATCCCTAGGTCCTCTCTTTTGGGTCCATCCGTACTCGCCCGGCGAACGCCCCTAATAAGGAGCCAGCCTTCGAGCGTTCACAGCCGAACCGTACGGAGCGCGCTCTAACACTACATCTTCCTTGCTGGTTCTTTGCCCGTCGACTTTTCCTGACACGATTTTATCTCTGTCGACGTTTAGCCTTGCTGTCCTTCCACTTTTTCGGCTCGAATTTTAGCCCTGCCGACTATCTGTCGCTCGACTTTTTTCGTCCCAACTCACTCATTTACCCTTGGGCCCTACATATCACTTGGGCCCGAGAACAGCCCAGTGATATTGGTCATGGCAGTGGAGGAGCCACAGAGAACGCACATCCTAAATGAAGTAATAAACTCCTGCGCGGATTCAAAACAGTGTTCGCCAAGTGTTTCATCTCTCCCCATCTCCTCTCTGCGTCACGCCATGTGGTAGCATGCATTGGGTCCACCGGAGCTCACCGGAACACTTAAAGCCTCCGTGCAGCAATGCGGCGCTGAATAAGTTTGCAACCGACCCAGCCCTCTAATTCGGCCCTCTGGCGACGGCGCTATCATTCAGCAGTATCAGGTCCTCGACGCCGTCTCCTATTAACATCAGCGGGATTGATAGCATCGCAGGCCCTACCGAGTGCCGTCCAGAACTCTGAGGACAAAGGAGCGAACGCTCGCCTCGGCCGCGACCCCAGGGCCTCGCCTAACATCCGGACGTGGACCCACGTCCCTGCATTGGCATCGCGGACTATCATAGGGTTGCATCGTCCACCGGGACGCGTTCAGCTCCATTTAGACTCGCAGAGTGGCAGAATGAGGTCTGCAGCATAGCGCGACGCCATTCAAGAGGGGCTTCGGGAAATTAGATAGCGGAATTTTCCACTTTATTAACGCCACGCCAATGTTGAGGCCGGCAGCTCAGCTGGATGTGATTTTAATCTGATTATTTCACTATCAATGCATAACTTTGGGTTTGGATGTACTTTCGGGTGAAAAATGTTCCTATCGCGCCGAGTTTGGATTATGCACTGGAATCGTTGAAACCTTCCGCTTGTATGATCCTTTATTTGAGCTTGAGTTATACGCTACTCCGTCCAGTTTGCAAATTGGAATGGGAGCTCTGCTGGCGCAGCATAGGAACACTCGTTCGAACAGGACCACGACACCATCTAAGAGACGCAGACGCTTCCCACTACCAATAAAGTGACGTCATACTTTGCGAAAAAAAGTGACGTCATACTTTGGGGACGGTATGCTTCGGCTCCAGAACGTTTCCGCGGGCAGCCTTTAGGTCCGCGGGTAGATCAGATTTAGTACGGAGTATTCGATACAGTGGAAATAAATTCAAGCGATTGGCGGTTGAAAACAAACTAAGCCAACTTATCGACTCTCAAAGCATGAAGAGGGGCATGCCAAGGAAACATTATGGTTTGAACATTATGGATATGGCGGAGAAGAGGCGACGTTTGAAGATCGTGAAGGACCACCACACCGAAAAGGATCGATCATTCCAAAACAGCTAACAATGGCTCTGGGTTTTAGACTATAAAACCGACGACTTCATATCGTACTCTGCGGGAAGTTATCAGAGTACTATCCGTGGAACAGCCCATCCAGTCCAATTTATACATTACCGCCGGCTGCTGCCCGTTGCCAGAGGCCTGGGGGACTTTATTCCTACAGGGCCGACTAACCTGTCAGTGAGATGGACTTGAGTCGGATCTCGGCGCCGGCGAGCAGCTGCAGCGGCAGCCGCCGCAGGCTGTTGTCGGCCAGATCCAGCAGCTGCAGCCGCCGCAGTCCGGCCAGGCTGTCGGCGTCCAGCCGCTGCAGCTGGTTGCCGGCCAGCCGCAGCTGCAGCAGCTGCGGCGCGGCCGCCAGCGCTTCGGCCGGCAGTGCGCTGAGCTCATTCCCGCTGAGGTCGAGCGAGACTAGGTCGGCAACGTCGGCCGGCAGCCGGTCCAGCTGGCGCAGCGCGTTGCCGCTGAGGTTGAGCCGGCGCAGAGCGATGAGGCCACGCAGCCGTTCGGCCGGCAGCAGCTCCAGCTGGTTCCGGCTCAGGTCGAGACTGGCCAGGCGCGGCAGCGCGCGGAACGCGCCCGGCGACACGCGCGCCACGCGGCCGCCGCACAGGCGCAGCGCGCGCAGCCCCGGGAACACGCCCAGGTCGTCGGAGGCGATGTTGGCCACGGCCGTGCCGCAGGCGGTCAGCTCCTCCAGCGACGGCAGCCGCGCGCCGTTGCGCTGCTCCTCGCTGAGCAGCCGCCGCAGCGGGTTACCCGTCAGGTTGAGGCTGCGCAGCGCGTCGAGCGAGTCGGCCGTCACGAAGAGCGGCACCATGTCGAACTGGTTGAAGGCCAGGTTGAGCGTCACCAGCGGCGCCCGGTAGAAGCTGCCCGGCGTCACCACCTTCAGCAGGTTGTGCTGCAGCAGCAGCGTGCGCAGCCGCGTCAGGTTGGCAAACGGCCGCGGCGAGACGCGCACGATGGCGTTGTGTGACAGGTCTAGCACCTGGAGCCCGCTCAGGCCGCGCACAGACAGGTCGGTCAGCTCCGAGAGCCGATTGTGAGTCAGGTTGAGCACCTCCAAGCTGCGGAGCGCGGGAAACGACACACTTTTAAAAAGGTTAAAATTTAAATGCAACTCGCGAAGCACCACCAGGTTTTCGAAAAAGACCGGGTCGATGTGCGACAGTTTGTTGAACCCTAGTTTGATCACACGAATGTTTGTGTTGTCCGCCACAAGGTTGATGAACACGCTGTTGAGGTTCATCTTTTCCATCTCGAGCGTCTCGAGCAGCGGCACGCCGTGGTAGACGCTGCGGTCCAGCTCGCGCACGTTGTTGAAAGACACGGAGAGCCACTTGAGCGTCGACACCCACATGAAGCCGAGCACTAGCTTCTCCAGCATGTTGTCCCGCAGGTCCAGCTCCTCCAGCTGCGGCAGGTCTTGGAACGTGCCCTCCTCGACGCGCGTGATCGAGCACGAGCGCAGCGCGAGGTGGCGCAACGGCACGCCGCCCTCGAACATGAAGCGGTGCGCCACCGGGATCTCGTTGTCGCTCAGGTCCAGCTCCCGCAGCGCGGTGAGTGCCTCGAAGGTGCGGGGCGCGATGTCCATGATAGCGTTGCCGGACAGGTCGAGCCGCTCGAGGCTCGTCAGCCCGCCGAAGCTGAAGCGGTCGAGCCGCCGCAGCTTGTTGCGGCTGAGGTCGAGTACCGTGAGGCTGGAACAGGAGGTGAACGTGCCGTTCAGGAGCTCGCCCAGCAGGTTGTCCTGCAGATAGAGCGTGCGCAGACCAGCCAGGTCGGCCAGCGCCGCCGCCGGCAGGTACGCGATCGTGTTGCCGTTCAGCCAGAGGATCTCGAGCACGGCCAGGTCGCGTAGCATACCGTCCGCCAGCCCGGTCAGCGCATTCGCGTCCAGCTGCAGCGAGATCAGGTTCGTAGGGGTGCCGCTGAACACGCGCCCCAGCTGGCGCACGCGGTTGCCCTGCAGGTTGAGGTGCTGCAGGTTGTGCAGGCCGACGAATGCGGCCACGCCGACCGCGCTCAGCCGGTTCTGCTGCAGGTGCAGCTCCTGCAGGCTGGAGAGAGACGAGAAATCGTCGGAGCGCACGGCCGACAGCCGGTTGTTCTGCAGTCGGAGTTCGCGGATGTTGGTCAACTGCGCGAACACGCGCACGGGCAGCTCGCTGAGGAGGTTGCCGTCCAGGCTGAGCACAGTCAGGCCCTTGGTGGCGTTGAACACTCCGGCCGGAAGGCTCGCGATCTGATTGTGGTTTAGATGCAACTGCGAGAGCTGCGCGAGCGAGGCGAATGCGCCCGCCTCCAGCTGCGCGATAGCGTTGTTCTGTAGGTGCAGCACGGTGATTCGCGAGGCGTTGCCGAAGGTCAGGTTGGTGACCTGCAGCAGGTTGTTGTCCGCTAAAAAGACCTCTCTCAGGTCGGGGTGGTCGGCAAACAGGCTGTCCGGCACCTGGTGCAAGTGGTTACCGCTCAGGTCGACCGTCTTGAGCGCGAGGCAGCTGGCGAAGAGCCGCGCCGGCAGCGCGCGCAACCGGTTGTGGCTCAGGTCGAGCGCCTCCAGCCGGCGGCTGACGGCGAACGCCGCCTCATCCACCTCCGAAACACTGTTGTGGTGAAGCGTCAACCGCCGCAGCGCCGGGAAGGCGGTCAGCGTGCTCGCGCCGATGGCGCCGAACTGGTTATCGCTCAGTTGCAGCGTCTCCAGCCGCTCGAACCGGCTGTAGCCGTCGTGCGCGATCGCGTCGATCCGGTTCGAGCCGAGGTTGAGTGTGGCGAGCGCGTTGAGGCGGCGCAGGGCGCTTAGCGGGAACAGCGTCAGCCGGTTTTTGGCGACGTTCAGGTCGACCAGCGAGTCCTCGAGGCCGGCGAACGCGTACTCGCTGACGCTCTCCAGGCCGTTGCTCTTGAGGTTGAGCGCGACCAGGCTCAGCCCGTGCAGCTCGTAGCTCTCCAACTGGCGGATCTTGTTGCTCTCGAGGTCCAGCTTGGCGAGCTGCGACAGCTTCTCCAGCGCCGGCCGCGGCACGGTGCTGAGCTGGCCCCGCACCAGCGCCACGCTGCGCAGCGCCGCGCCGCCGCCGGCCAGGCTGTCCGCGTGCAGCCGCTGCAGCGCCGACTGCGAGATCTGCAGCTCCTGCACGCTGCCGTTGCCGAGAAAGCCCACTGGCAGCTCGACCACGGCTGCGTCCAGCTCGTACACGCGCAGCGACTTGACCGGCGCGGCGATCAGCGCCAGCGCCGCGCCCACCGCCGCCGCGTCCACGGCGTTGCAGTCGACGAACACGCCGCCGTCGAAGTCGTAGCAGGGGCAGCGGCCCTGACGTTCAGGCGGCGGGCACGCGCGCGCGGCCGGCCAGGTCACACAGAGCAGCGCCGCCACGCGGAGACACCACATACTAGTCGGCCGGGCCGGGCTGCGCGCCGCGCTCGGCCATTGCGCACCTGCAACGGGGACGGACGATGAGATGAGGGGCACGTGTGGACCGCGGCGCAGCGACGGACGAAGTGACCGGACATGCTGGTGCTGACGGTGCGGAGTGGATAGCAGTGGGAATATTGGAAGCAGCTGTGTGCATAGGGGCCGAGTGCTAGCCAAAATAATGCATGGCCCAGCAAGATGTCATTACGTGAGACGAAACCGGGTAGAAACCGTTTTAGTCGGCGCGTCCGACTGTCCAAGTTTTACAAAGCATTAGCTTGAGACATGATGAGTGTTAGCGTTCTGTTACGGCTAGTTAAGAATAGGCAAGCAGAAATGAAAATGGACACCATAACGAGGCTAACAAACGGACTAGACCAGATAGACGGCGATGACGCCCACATCACGGACAGGAATGGCGATCAGACTACAGATGGGGATGACATATGACGCGCCTCCCCCCCCCTCCCAAAAAAACGACATCGGGAAGGGGCATGAGGCTAGACAGTGATGCACCGTAACAAAGATTGAGTATGCAACAATATATATTTGGGCATTGACACCAGAACTATTTTCCCTGCGGCGTAGCCGCCAAATGATGACTAACCATATCTAGTTAGAAGGTCTTCAACGCATCTGTTTAAAAATAGGCGAGGGAGTGGTTACACTTTCGTATGAACACGTGGCGATCATCAACCCAAATTTCTCAAGAAATGCCAGAACCTCCACGAACACCCGTGCGGACATATAACCGGCCCATTGCGGAGCTGGCCGGCGTCGACAAAGCGCTGCTCAGCCACTGTCTCGCACGCGGCCGCCAGCGGACCGAAGAAGTGCCGGCTTTCCGGCAGCGGGATGTGCGGCCAGGCCCGGGTGCGTCGGACCCGCCGCCGACGCAGCCGACCGTGACGTGGAGGGACGTCGACGGACGTCGGCCGTGACGTGGAGGAACGTCGCAACATGCCTCCCCTCCCCCCTCCGGGAGCGAGGCGCCGACCGCGACGGGCCGCGGCCGCCGAGGCCACCTCGACGCCGTGGTCCCGTTTGCCGCCTGGGGGCGAATTCAGGTGAGGGGTAACCGGGAGTGTTACCCCCATGATGCCAAAACCGAGCAAAAAAGAGCTCATTACTGGACATTGAAAAATATCTAAGCGACGTTTACTGGGAGAAACCTGTTTGATTTAGTGCTCTACTTGGGATATAGGGAAGCAAAACAGTGAAACTTTCAAACGTCAGGATACCGTTTAGACTTTGCCTCCACAAAATGGGGTTGCACCCACTCACCAAACATCCCGTAAGGCAACGTAGTACTAGATCAACTATTGTTGCGACTTGAAATCCTCAGACGCACACCGTCATAATCGGTCCGTGTTCTCCTTACTTCACCGTATTTTACCTTACGTAATCTCATTACTATATCATCTATCCTATTGCTTATACTTGGCGCAATGCCACCTCTTCCTGCTAGCCCGACAATTTTCTGAAAGCAGATAAATTATCTGACCCTACTTAATCGAAATGCTGCGCCCATGTTTCCATTTCATCTCACTTAGTGATCCTCCAGCAATATAGACCGACTGAAGCTCGATGAAACAGAGTGCGCGCCATACGGACGCCTGTTGCACTAATGACCGCCGCCGCAGCTGATCGAGAGCCTTGGACAGGTCAGCGCGATGTCGGCGGAGATATCACGGCGTGACGAGGTCCCGGGGCGGAAGCCACAACAAATATCACGGCGTGACGAGATCCCGGAGCCGAAGCCGCAACAAATATCACGGCGTGACGAGATCCCGAAGCCGAAGCCCCAACAAATATCACGGCGTGACGAGGTCCCGGAGCCGAAGCCCCAACAAATATCACGACGTGACGAGATCCCGCAGCCGAAGCCCAACACGTGTGGTAACGCTCTTGGTAGCCTCCCGACGATTTTGAATGGCAGGAAGAATTGCCAGGCATGTCAGCCAACCGCACGTCCTTGGTGCCGGTGACTAATCTTGGTGTTGCGGGCATGATAATTGCATTGTAATGGATATGATGCCGCACATCTGCCACGATGATTAAATGAGATAATAAATGATAGGGAATTGCCTCACATCTGCCGGGAAATTTCTGGTCATCGTCATTAAGCTTGCAAATCTTTAGTTGAACCATTAACTAAGCTGAGGTGCTGCTCAAATGCGCTATTCACACACTATATCGCAGGAGTAAGGTAGAGGAAGTAAGCAGGCATGACAGAAATATACCAATCAGCCTGAACGTGACGCACGACAGTTCTGGAATATTCCTACTGCAACGCTTTATTCACGATTCGTTATTCACAGAATTTACGGGCAGCTAGCAGCGTGTGTAATTACGAGCGTCACGCTGAGGGTGTCGGCCCGCCGTGCTCAGGGTGGGACGTGCCCGGCTCACGTCAAACCGAAACTCAAGTGTATCGCGGCGTCACGAAAGCCATATTAGACATTCGTACCTGACTGCAGTTTGTCCAATACTTTTTTATTGAGCGAACCACGAAGGTCACAGTATTAGGCCACACGTGCGTTAGAACTGGTACCACACGCAAAGCAACCTGTGTGCTATAGCACAAATGAAAATAACCATTCATTTTCCCTCTGGGATCCTTTGACCACTTCTCCACCATTAGACAGCCTTGTTGACTGCTATTATCTTAGAGCTGTACTTGACTAATTATTCAGGGAACAGAACACATATATCCACGATCCACGCATATGCCTGAAGCGCATAAGCACATGCATATGCACGTGATGAAAGGTCGTACAGTTTTGCTGGACTCAAATGGCGGTTAAGTTCTTGTTTTCGGCCATTTCCGAGACGGCGGGGCACGTCGGTGTCTAGAAACCCTCTCGGCGTCTGTCGACGACCTTAATTATCTCACAGCTCTTGATTCTCGCTGTGAAGCGGTCCAAACGAAAAGAATTGAGCCTGCGCTGTATCTCAAATCAGCGGCGGCCGAATCAAGGGCCACTGCAGCACGGGGCGAATTCAAATGGGACCCTGATTAAATTCCGGATAAAACGGCGGAGTCTGTAGACGAAAATTAGGCCGAGAGCTACTGTCGGCTTCTCTGTCAGTAGCCGTCCGTCAGGGAGCACTCGGCTCTGAGGATCCTGGCTGCTCGGTTCGGATTGGTGCATTCACACCAAACGCATTACGAATATGCCATGGTGTCAATGCACGTGCATTTGTTCTGTAAGGTATAGTCGTTTTTCAGGTAGCCGGGATTTACCGAAATCCTTGTTTTCGGCATCAGAGCATTTCATGACGGAAAAGGCGACTCATGGTAGTTGAAACAAGCATCAGCAAGCAGCACGCATGGTTATCTTTGGTGCAAACCATACGCTGGCCATGAATCAGCCACCACCTACACTTCAGTAAGGCACAAGAGGGTTTTGTTTTCAAGATAGCGAGGCAATATTATGATGACAGTCCATTAGGCACTCGCACCCAACAAATCCGTACCAGAAAACTGTAGTACAGGAACGGGAACCTGTACAGGAACCTGTAGAGGCCTAGAAACGTTGCAGAAAGGGGGAGCACGAACAATATGGATTTTTCAGCATATTCTTCTTATGCATCGACATAGGGTTAATGTTAAATGTTTTTAAAAAGGGTGAAGCTCTCTGGCCCCCACCACTGTTCCTACACCTAAGAACGTATCAGTTATGAACAGAGGTGTGGCGCCAACGTCCCGTAGGTAATGAGTTTAGTCCAGGCGAATTTTCTCCCTTATAGCTCATAGTCAAGAGCAAACACAAACATGCATGTATATATATATATATATATATATATATATATATATATATATATATATATATCTCTCTCTCTCTCTCTCTCTCTCTCTCTCTCTCTCTCTCTCTCTCTCTCTCTCTCTCTCCTCTCTCTCTCCTCTCTCTCTCTCTCTCTCTCTCTCTCTCTCTCTCTCTCTGCGTGTGTGTGTGAGACGGGGATGTATATGCATATATGTTTATAAATACTCGTTTCCTTTTGTTTTTTTTACAACTGTCTTTCCTTCGGAAACAGTGCTGTACGCTTGATAATGTATGGAGGAGTTTGTTATCAGTTTAAGTCACGCATTTTGATGAAAATGTTCAGCAGGAAGTAAGACGGGCATTGATGGCCAGTGCGATAAGCTGATATCTGTGTAGTGTTTCTATAGGTGCCGTCTACAGTTGCCTGTCTACAGCCATTTTGCATTCGACCCCTCGATGACACACTGCGTCGTCCGCCGGCGCGCCTCCGCCTACTGCGCCTCTGACTCTGACGCTCTGCTTCAGAGCACGTCAGGACGGCATCTCACGCTAATGCCACTCTGACGCTCTGCTTCAGAGCACGTCAGGACGGCATCTCACGCTAATGCCACTCTGACGCCCTGCTTCAGAGCACGTCAGGACGGCATCTCACGCTAATGCCACTCTGACGCCCTGCTTCAGAGCACATCAGGACGGCATCTCACGCTAATGCCGCTCAGACGCTCTGCTTCAGAACACGTCAGGACGACATCCCACACTAGTGTCACACTGACGCTCTGCTTCAGAGCACGCCAGGACGGCATCTCACGCTAGCGCCACTCTGACGCTCTGCTTCAGAGCACATCAGGACGGCATCTCACGCTAATGCCACTCTGACGCCCTGCTTCAGAGCACGTCAGGACGGCATCTCACGCTAACGCCACTCTGACGCTCTGCTTCAGAGCACATCAGGACGGCATCTCACGCTAATGCCACTCTGACGCCCGATAATCCATGGTCGGCACGCCCTGACGAGCTCGGGGCGAATCCGGATCAACAGAAAACGCATGCCCGCAGCCAGCGTGCGCGGATGCTGGAGGGGGAGGGCGGGCGACAGAAAACACGGATGCCGGGCGGCGCATCGGCGTGTAAACAGATGCAAGCCAAGCTTCGGCTATGTTCTTATTGCCCTTGTTGGTAGTTCCCCCAGTAGGAAAACTTAGGGAATTGCAAACCTTATCTCCGCTGTTGGAAATCGGCATGCCAGGCGAAATCATGCCGGGCAAATATCCAGTGAAAGCATCACATTTCAGGGCAGTAATCTGTGGTCGAACGGTCGTCCGTCTGTTTGCCGAGACGGGCCCCTGGGAGTGCGGGGAATCTGGCCAAACTTATGACCTGCGGCGCCGTGGCCCGGGTTTACGAGCCGGTTGCCGTCCTGGTTATGAATTAGGACTGAGCCGCCTAGCCGTATCAGTATGCTGAGTCGTCTGCCACGTCGTATCAGCGTAGGCGTAGGAGAGCGATGGCAAGGAAGCACTCGCCTCACACTTTTTGTGAACGTCTGACATGAACCCTGCAAGCGGCTGTGCTTTGCTCCCACCTTTTCTGACGTTGCTGACCCCTGATTGCCAGAATATTCTCAAGTTCTAAATGCTTGAAAACCTGAATACGCGAACATTCGTAATAACTGCCCTTGACCTTTGGCAGCTCGGATTGACGCAGATGACGCCGGCATTTAAACCGCGATTTCTTGATTGAATACGTTGGCTGATCATGGCTGATTGTGTGAAATGAAATGCTGATTGTATGATCGAACTACAAACTCGGATCACCACGTCCAACCACCGTCTTAGGGACCGGAAGGCTCCATCGAAGAGCGGGCCGCCCATATGAAGCTGCTGACCGGTCACCAGCTGCTGACGGCAGCTGCTGAGCTGTTGCTCCACGCCCCAGCTGCCGCGATGTCGTTCGGGGTCGCGTTTCCGTTCGCAACTTCTAGACCGCCGCTCCTAATCGCAGCCTATTACCGGCCGCTCTCGCTGGCAGCTGCTGAACCATCGGTCTTGACGGCGGCTGCTGAACTGTCGATCGCAGCTGCCGAGTGTGGTCGCGCCCGCCCGTCGCCTCGGGGGCCGCGGCTCGCCCGAGAGGCGCGGCGCGTGAACGCGGTGACGCGCCTGAATAAAACATGGCCGGGCGCGACGTCGCTTTGTGTGATGCTGCCGGCCGTCGCCGCCACTGCGAGACGCCGCCGTAGAGGGAGCGGTGCCCGTCCGCCGCCGCTCTAATGGCGCACCCAACGACAGGGCGCCGTCAGAGACTGCTCCGCCGGCGGCGGCGGCACTGGCGGCGGCACAGGCGGCGGCGGTGTGCTGGGCCCGCCGCCCGCTTTGGCAACCGCCGCTCCCCATCCATATTAATGCGCCGGGAGGGGCGGACGAGAGGTGTCGGCCGATTCGCACGTCAAATGAATGACTCTCCCGTGGTGAAACGGCCTCACGCCGCTGCGGCGTGCTCCGCAGATGGGTCACCGGAACTGATGGCACCGGCGTGTCTCCGTCAGTGGCATGGCAGGTGCCAGCTCTCGGACAAGTTTCGGTCCATTCGATTTGCTGGGTTTTCTCCTACAGCTCTTCCCAGGAGATTGCCCAAGTAAACCGGGATGGCGCGTCCGCGCGCGATTCGGATCAAGATTTTAGAGATCGCCTCGAAAACACCTTGAGAATGCGTCCACTCTGCCCAGTGAAGTTAGGCGCGTCTTTTCTCATACGCGACGCGGCACGAAAGAGAGGGAGGAGAGATGGAGAGTGAGAGAGAGAGAGAGAGAGGGAGAGAGAGATGGAGAGAGTGAGAGTGAGAAAGAGAGAAAGAGGGAGAGAGGGGGAGAGATACTGCTTTAGATAGCATTTTGGGGTGCACATTTTTGCGGAATATTCCCTCAAGACGTAAAGCACACAGTCGCAATAGAATAACAAGATATGCTAAATGCAAATTCGCGTTGTACTGTATCTCGTGGTAGTGAGCAGCCTTTTATGGTTTTGCTCTCTAAGTCAAAGGACAGGCTATCATTTAGCGTCGATATAAAACATCGCGCAAGTATGATGTTTATATCATGATTGGCATTGGATGAAGCGGCCCCAAAGCGACAGCTCCAAAAATATAACATTAAAGCGGCTTTCAACAACAATAAAAATAAACAACAGAAACACAAGCACTTGCAATGGGCATCTTAGCTCACCGCAGCGCGACATCTATAACTTGTAATACGAACACTGCTTCGCAGTGCAGGTGCTCGCGTGTGATCATAGATTTACGATGCATGCGAAGGCAAAACTTTGCGGACGCATCGCATTGTCAACAACAGGGACAACTCGAGCCTTCAAACAACTTTAGATTGCCAAAGTCCTCGACGAACATGCAAGCCAAATCGCAGAGGTTTAGGCGGGTGATATGCCGTTGCATTTTCCTAAGACACGGCCCACCCATATCGTTATATGCGCGTTGCACCGGTACCATACAATCGACAACATGCGTCACCAAGACATAGCCGAGTTTTTGATGTGGCGACAAGTGCCTGCAATACAGACATGGCGAGCAGATTAACCTGGCGTGTAATCGTAAAACACGGTCATCATAAAGGCCGACGAGACACGAGTCGTCTTCCATCACACTTCTTTGCATACCTCCCACGAATGATCGCTGAGTCGTGGGATGGACTGGCTGTGTTATGATTGATGATCCATGTCGCGCATACCTTCTGTGGATGCAAAAAAAGATATTGAAAAAAACGCGCAAAACAGCAGCCAGTAGTATTTCATCGGTGAGATCCGTGGATTAAGGAAGGGTGATATTTTGCAAGACAATATTTTGTCACTGAAACGACATACATTGGACACCTCAAGACTGCGCGGTGCGATATACCACAGTTCAAAAGTGGCATAAATGCTTCAGTACCAGTGCGCTGAAATAGCATGCTTCCTGGCCTGTTATGCTTGTGCTTGTTTCATGGACGGTGAATGTCATGTGTCATGCGGGTGTTGCTATTTGTAATTCAGGTATTTAGCTGGAAAGGGGAGTAAGTACGATTTCGGCGGTTTATTTTGCTGGAGTGTAGATCAGGCTGCTGAGCGGGTGTCTTGCATTTTTCTGGTACTTTAACTTGCAGGACAGCGGAGGGGGGAGGGGATGGGGAGATGCCACCGGTTTTAATGTTTGTACAAATTTTCAGTACCCAATCGCCTTGCATTGGCAGGAAGTGGGGCATGATTTGCACAGTAAATGTGGAGCCATCTCCTCAGCATCGGTCAGCTCCGTGAATTTGTGTAGCATTCAAAGATCAGCTCAAAAACATGCCATATCATTCTCACCAAAGTTTTGAAAAGCATCATAATATATCAAATTGGCACTGATGCTTTTGAATGGTTAGCTGGAACTATATTCGGGATTCTGAAATGCTGAGCATTTAGTACCAATGGCTCGGTATATTTTAATGCTATGTCACTTAAACCGAGGATCGGTTTTCTCTTTCATGTCTTACATACCCTACATCGTTAGTAAGAATTTAAGGTCTCAACAATGAACACAGGATTATAAAAGAAAGGAGAGTGGTAATAGTCTTATTCCTCGAACAAAAATTCTGCTATTCGTCGTATATTCGTCGTGCATCCTGCTGTTCGTCGTAAAGCATTCCAATAGACTTCTGCCATTCGTTTCGATAAAGACATGTTGCCGAAATATCAACGCATCTACATCTCCACTCTCCTGTTTTTTTTTCTCCGAGGAACAAGGCGATTACTGCTGTCCCATCGACATGAATAATGCTCCTCGCAAATACACTCAGTAACTTACAAGATTCAGAATGACAGGTCTGTGTCCCAGACATATACGCTAAGATGTACTTGGATGAAAACCAGGTTGATAATGAAGCTCAATAATTGGCAATAGCTGATTCTTGCAACCAGTGGGAGTGCTTGAAACTAGGCTACCGATTGCTGGCTTTTGTAGCCCCCCAGAATATTTGCATGAAACTGGTCAAACACTAAAAACTATTTTAGCATTTGAGATGGTGTAAAACCGGCCGAAGGCGTGTAAGAGGCTCGCAAACGTTTGTCCCCCCCCCCCCCCACCGGGTAGTAAGCCCTCTGCATTTACCGCCGTGTATAGACTAAAGAGATTTCCCTCAAGACGGCAAAAAATACGGAGGCTAGCCACCCGGTGGGTAGTGAAAAATGTCTGCGTGCCTCTTACCTGTGGGCCCAGGTTTTACTCGCTGGCGAATGGTAAAAACGCTTTGTGTGAAGAGAAAAAGTATAAAATGCTGAGATGTCACTTATTTGTCTGTTTTTATGACAAAACAACCCCAAGTTTACGCAGTTTGATGCCGATTTTTATACGCATATTTTGCTAAGCCAAACAGAACTGGATTGGATTGAGAAATTTCAAACAGCCAGATTGGTGGGTGGATTGGATTCTGAAGAGCCGGGCCGGATTAGACTGAATTCTGAGAACCCAATCCGTGAAATGTTCCACCATGGCTCAGTCCGAGAAGACAATTATATCACACTTGTGTGGTGGGATTCGGGTTCAGCCTTAGGCGCTGGAATGTGTCTGCTTCCCAATTGTACAACGACAGGCTCATATGAAAGTTTGATGATCACTGCACTAAACCTAAGGCTGCAGAGTGCACACAGCAACCCAGCGACGTTTGCCCTGAGTGATAAATAACATGCTTCATCTTCGTCCCTTCATCCCCACGCGTTAATTCCGGTCTGTCAATCCGTCGAGACTCGTTGCGTCACGGAACTTCCAAACCTTTCCTCCTGTTTGTTCCACTGAAATTCGTCGGCTTTTACAGCCCGTCAATGAACTGAGATAACACGAACTTTGAAGCCAGTGTCAGCTCAAATCATGGTGATATCATTCTATGAACGCTTTGATACAGCACTGACTTCGTGAGTTCCGCCAATGTGTAGCCAAATATTACGTTTGTTGTTCAGCGTGGATGCGAGAATCTTTACACAGCATAAGAGCGATACTCTTCCCCATAATCCTCGTTGAATGAAAAGTAGGTGGAATATGAAGGGACATCGACACTTCGGCTACAAGTCTCAGTCGAAACAACGATGATGAGTGAGCAAATGAGCATAAATGAGCAGAGCGGGCACTTGTGGGCAAAATAACTTCGGAAATGCCTTGCCGATGATCTCTAAGCAGGCAGGGACATCGAAAACGTTCATCGGCCGCTCCTTCGAGCGCCACCAACCACTAAACTGGACCAGGCCGACAATCAAGCCCGCCACATCCATGACACGAGCAGACACAGTCTCTGAGCCTCCCTGGTGAGCTACTCTCAGGTCCTGTCTGGCGGGCAACTCCAGAACAGCAGCAGCAGGCTTTATGGAGCGAACGCTGGGACACCAACTGGAGGTATGTCGCAACAGGCACTGCAGCGGCAGCAGCGCAGCACGTACAGGATCAAATTAAACGGCTGTGTGATCCCCAGCCCGACATTCCACAGCTGAGTGGCGATCCCGTGCGCTGTGTTCGTTCTGTACGTAATATGTTTGATTAACTTGAATTAAACCAAAAGAATGGAAGCCGTTGTTTTACTTATGACAAAAATACCTGAAACGTTTGAGTATAAAAGCACCATCGTTTTAACTCTCGCCCTACAGTAGCATTTACCTTCGCCCAACGATGGGGGGGGGGGGGGGGTACTTGGAAAGACCCCTAGGATCTCAAAAGCTAAGCAAGCAATAGCCTCGTGTAAAAGTGTATTGGAAAACTTTCGTATACCTTCACCACATATATTTACCTACGCTTCACTACTTCACTTCACTTCACTACTTGGACAATTGTGCAGGTAAACTTTCCCAGGTTAAATGAGGTGAAGCGGTTGGGATTTACACGCTACATACTCTGTTATCTCACGAATTAAGAATACCGCAGTAGTACGGAAGACGGCACTCAATAGCTCTTGGAAAACTCGACCAGACAAGTACACGTGGATATCTACACATGCGACCTATGATATATTACGTTAGGTCAAATTGGTGAAGAAAATTGTTGCATTGATTCATCAGGCTATGTCAAGAACTAAATAAGCCACATCAACGAGATGCGCATGGCTCGAAGGCTCTTCAAAACTGTGAATATGTTTGATGTACATTCATGGGATACGTCTACATCTCAGGAGCCTAAAAGGATCAGATGTAGTCTGAAATGTTCGTGTTTTAGCTTGTCTTACGTCGGAAGACCGGACATTGCATAAGACGCCAGAATAACGGTAAAGCGCTTCAGCGCGATATACATGGAGCAGGAGAGAAGTGGATCCAGAAATAATAAGGGGACTTATGAGACCACCTCGAGGGACATTGGTTAATAATATACTATTACAAAGTGAATGAGGTGTCTCGAAGGAAAGAAAAGGAAGGTGACTTTGGAACTAGTTTTGATCCACAACATAACTGGATTACTCACAGATGACTTCACTGTGCAAAAGTGCCCTTAGCTTCGATCCTGACACCGGCGCACACTCCGGTCAATTTTTTCAGGCTCCAGTGACGTCATTCGGGAATATGTCTACCTCACGCCTTCAGATGAGTGTATCATCCACAAATTGTTAAACGCCGAAGCGCTCCCGCTTGTGAAAGGCACAAAATGCATGCAGTCTTTCGTTGGTTCGTCTTGCGTAGTTATTTGGTGGCGGACTGTGAGGACATCCCAACAATGTCACCGCTTCACAGCCCTCCGTAGCTGGCCTTTCTAAAGCAGTTTTCGTGCGTCGCCAGATAATTCCAAGGCTGTTTACCGAGACACGCCCGTGTGTTTTCCAAGCCGCGGATTCGGCTGTCAGAGTACTGTGTTTATCCCATCAGAATACGTCGACCGCACTCCTGCGCCAAGCCGCGAGCCCCCGAGTGTGTGCGATAGTCGGACCGTTTTCTCCGACCTGCCATCGTGTCTGAGGGAGAAGCCCGCCGTCCGTTCACGCCCGATACAACGCAGACAATGCAGAGACGAGCGGCGGCCGTTTATCATCAGTCCGTCCGTGCACCACTGACGTAATTAATTGTCTCGGAGGGATAACCCGTGTTTTAGAGGCGTGTAGAGGCATGGTATACGATGGGCGAGGAGGGAGAGGAAGAGGGAAAACCCCAACTAGGCTGACGAGTGAAGGGGTGGAGGGCTGATGTGGGGTAAGAGAGGAAATATATGCATACGGGGGAATAGTGTACTGGCTGTATGGTAGGAGATCCTGCCCGTGATGTTTCAGAGATGAGGACTAACTTCACATTCTTTTGTTCTTGCAAATATTAACAAGACAGACTTCCAACATTGTCAGTACATATACCTTGCGTAGGTTTTCCCGAACCCGGAATCACTCATTTAAAAGACTTTATGTTGACGATGTTAGGTTCCACAATGACTCCAGTCACACATTATCACGTCACTCGAGAAATTTATATTGGTGGCGTTAGACAATCGCTTAAGGAAGAGGGCGAGAAAGATAAGAGGGGAGAAGAAGTGGTCTGGGAAAGATCAGAGAGTGAAGAATATGACACAAATTAGGTGAGAAGATGAAAGAAATTGATGGAATGTGCGCCTGTCAGAAGAGAGGTAGAGAGCGAGAGAGAGAGAGAGAGAGAGAGAGAGAGAGAGAGAGAGAGAGAGAGAGAGAGAGAGAGAGAGAGAGAGAGAGAGAGAGAGAGAGAGAGAGAGAGAGAGAGAGAGAGAGAGAGAGAGAGAGAGAGAGAGAGAGAGAGAGAGAGAGAGAGAGAGAGAGAGAGAGAGAGAGAGAGAGAGAGAATGAGAGCTCACAAGGGCCGTGCGGCTGATCATGCCAGACCTTGCGCTCAGCGTGCGCGCGACAAAGACCGGTAGGAACGTCGGCCGCCGACACCGATCGCGGACCAGCGACAGCCGGGGCCCATTAGCAGATGCGCCCCCATCGGTGGCGTTACGCCCCGGCGGGCGGGCCCGCCAGCAGCGGCCGATGGAGCACAAGGCCACTTCAGCCGCCCGCCTGCCGCGCGCGCGCCGTCGACAGGAGTGCTCCTGGGGCGTTGCTCTCGCTTCCCGGGCCGGCTCCGGGTGCGTGATGTAGATTGGGAGGGACGAGACATCGCGGGATGTTAAATCTGCTTTCCTTGGTCTGTGCCTCGCCAAGTTGAAGGTAGAATACATCACGCGCTGGGCACGGTGGTGTTAGCCAGTTTGTTGCAGGCCTTGCACTATGTGTCTTCGCTGACCTCTGCGACTTCGATTAATTTGGCGGCCTGCCGAGTGCCAAGGCTGCAACATTTCAAACAAACCAATTCGGGAGGCGCCAAACCAGAGGAGTGGTTAAGTAGGCTGAGGCAGTCTTACGGAAGGACTGTGAAGAGACATTAGGAATATCACAAATGAGGTAATTGCTAGAACCATCGCTCTCGTCTGGCGTGTAGGCGTGTACGTAATATTTCGGCCCGGTTACTCTCCGCCCGCATCAGTTTTATGGAGACCCGAGGAGTTGGTGATGTTTGGCTTGCAGCATGTGCGCGTCATAGTCCGAACTCTCTGCTGGGAATTGGCGTAGCTTTTCGAATTGTGGCTCCCACAGAAGGGACTGCACTGCGAATCGGGAGAAAATAGGGAGATGAACCACGCTGAAAAGTCGGACAAGTATTGGAAAAGGCCAAATCGCCAAAGCCAGATGTGACTAAGGAAGAACGAGTAGCCATCATAAACCTCAAGAAGGGCAAAGGGATGTGCACCCGCAAGCTGCACAGCCTGATGAGTGACGGGACATACAGAAAGTTGAACAAAGATCCTAAATCAGCCACTGAACGAAAACTGTCCAAGCTCCTGAAGAAAAAGAGGGACAAACCTGACAAATGTTCATTACCGACATACAAATCAACATCACGACAGACCGCCACACGCGTATGTACTACGGAAGATGCACAAGACCAACATGTCCCTAAGGCCCATTGTCAGCAGCCTGGGCTCAGTTTTTCATCAGCCGAACCAGTTCCTGGTTAAGGTGATCAGCCCTCTTTGTGGTAAGTCCGCATCACACGTGAAGAACTCAATCCTCTTCGTGTCGCTAGTACAAGGCATGTGCCCGACCATTAGCACACAAATGATCAGCTTCGACGGGATGGGGTTGCTCACCAACACTTGGAGCCTTATCTGCTGTGCGGGGCAGGTTGGGCAACGACGATACCTCCGTGGAAAGAGCAGGCATCCCTGTCTGCAACACCCTAGAGTTGCTTGCCTTCTCTGTCACCACAGCCGCGCTCCAGCTAAATGAACAATGCTACCAGCAAACCGAGGGAATGGCCATGGGATCACCTCTGACCCCGCTGGCTCCCAACACCTACATGAAACATTTCGAGGACGTGACGATTGGAACTGCACCACTGAACCCCTCACTATGGCGGCGGTGCGTCGAGGCATCTTCGTCCAACACTGGTAACACCAGGGGACGTCACTTTTTTTACTCGACAACATCAACAGCTTGAAGCCACCCATCCAGTTTACTATGGAATTTGAAGTCATTAACAGGTTCCCGTTCTCAGACATACCACTCAAGGGGACCATAGAGGGCTTTACGACATCGGTGCACCGGAAGCCAACAGCAGCCAGCCCCCCCCCCGCCCCCCCTGAACGTCCAGTCACATCACCCGGACTCAGTCAAGGGGGGCATCGTGAGAGGCCTTCGACTCGCGCAAATAACGTCAGCGATGATGACGCAGCTGGGAAGAAGAAAACAAATCACCTAATAGAGATGTTCCGCAAAAAAAACGGGCACACACAGGGCTTCGTGGACCGGAAGCCCCAAGAGCATGCTCCACAAGAATGGTAGCCAAAGGGAAAACCAACAGCAATGTTATCATTACTGACCAGTAAGAGTTTGTCAGAGGAAATCAGAGGAATCTGTGGACAGAATGACATAAGGAAAATCTCTAGAAGTAGATCAACGCTCCAAAGAGCAATTGCCAAAGTCAACCCACCGACAACTAAGGAACGTTCGAAGAACTGCGTATACGACATACCGTGCAGCTGTGGCACGCCCTTCAAACGAGAGAGAAGTCGCCATCTGTCGGCCAGGCTGGAAGAGCACAGAAAGGCAATCATCCGAGGTGGGACTCTGAAGTCTAGTGAGGCAGAGCATGCATGGCCAGACGGCGATCACCAATCTGTATGGGGTGAGGTAAGCATCATCGACAGAGCTCACTGAAAGTTGAAAAATCATAGTCAACACGCATATTGGCTGATAATCACATACACAGGATGCTACGTTGCCCTACATCAGTTAATTGTGGAAATTTCACTCTTCCAGAATCGATTTCATCGGAAAAGTTTCCAGAACTGAGCAATATCTCCATGAGTCCAAATTGCCCTCTACTCGAGATTGGCGGTGTTACTGTATTTCAGAGCCGTAATTAACACGCTTCGCTGCACGCTAGTCAGAACCGATTTCGCAACAGGCAACTTCAGGCAATCCATTGGTGTTTCCATAAGCTTGCCACGAAACTATCATCGAACGGATGTCTGCGTAAGTATTAACGCATGTGTGCATTCAGCTTACGACCACAACTTAACATCTGTTGGGCGGGGACCGGTGGTTGATAACTGAGGTATGCGTCTCAGGTTTCTTCCAGCTCCATTTGTGATGCTATCCTAGACCGTAATTTACGCAGGACTTTGAACATCGCTTCTATCTGAATCGAGAACGTATCTACCCGTTATCTAGCGTCGGCACTCGGTCCTCAAATATTTATCTTAGATCTCCCGCTGGTCTCACGGTGCCAGGGTCCATTAACTGTGTGACATCATGCTCAGCAAGGCTTCATCGAGATGCGGCCGGAAGCTCCAGCCAGTATCAACCCAGCGCCATCAGTAAAACAACACCACATGGTCGCGCGCGGCAGCGGCAGCCAACACTCCCATTTAGCCTGCTCCCCAGCCAATTGCCCGAGAGGACGGCCGATTTTCCGTCGGAGACAAACGGAAATTGTTTGGGACCGGCCGCTGAGCGTGCTCATTTGGCTAAAACGTGCGGCAACTTGGTTGGAACCGGAGCCGCATCGACGGTGGCACCCCGGAGCACGGGACGGGACGCGGCGCAGACTTGCTAACAGCGCTGGCTTGGATGGGATGAGCTAGCGCGCGCGTTCCAGTGCGATGAGGTGGCATGATGTCATGACGTTATTCTGCCCTTGTGGAGCTCGAGTTGGTTCCACCGACACTACTGATTTCGAGCTCCGGTTATCTCGCTTGCTATTTCGCTTGTGCGGATGCCTAGCATTGACCACATGCCAAATGACAAAGTGCACAGAAAGCTTGCTCTAAGCAGGGCAGCGTCCACTCAAGCCTCTAAAAGGAAAACAAAGCTGAGAATCTGACCTTTAGGGAACATTGTAGCCCATCTATCAACGGGTGGGAATTCGTAGTGAGACGATAGGCAAGGCGCGAGAGTTTCTTCAGGCTTTTCACTTAGATGGAACTGGAGTCATGAAACGGGAAGCAGTGCGTCGAGCTAAGCCTGCTTCGAATCACGCTGTCAGTCTCATCCATTAAAACCGCGCTGTGGTGCTATGTTTCAGGTCAGCCCGTAGATGTGTGAACGCCAGAAAAGTTGAGCTACCACCCATCTCAAGCCAAAGTGACATTCGCGACAATAAGCCAGCAAATGTAACAGACATAACATTGTGCTCCCTTGTTGACAAACCGCTCTGGATTGCGCACATGTGGTGATATGAAAAATGTAGTGACTTCATGAAGAGCAATCAGGTTCTGCACACTTAAAGCATTAAGCTCTTATCTTCGTCTTCCGACCTCTAAGCCACGTGACATTTAGTGGACCATTGCCAACAACAGCGCATTATAGACATCGTACCAGAATGTGTCATGAAGCAGTCCAGGTTGCCTTAACTTATTGTAGGATTGTGGTGAACATGAAGTCAATACTGTCGGTAGACTGAACTACACTGTGTACCTTACAGTTGGAATTACTACAACCAGCGGGTGGCTTTTCTATACGGCTGCAGTACGTCACGAATGCAGTAATCTGCTAAGAGCTGAACCTACCGCTCTACCTGAGAGATCCTTCCACGTAATTTTTGGTGTGATGTGAAACTAAAGAACAGCATATTAGTGGCTGGATAACATAGTCGAATTGCTTGAATGTTTTATGGTGCGCTCTTCACTATTCTTGCCAGGCAATATTTCAGGCACGTAATGCTTCTCCAGCCGCCCGGAGTACGTACTTAGTCATAACATTTGTTCTCCCCTAAGAGAAACATGCTGAGACGCATGATACCTTTAGGAAACGTACAAGCTGTTTGTCGAATGCTTTGGATGAGTCGAGTAGATCAAATTGTACACGAAAGGAGAAAATAACAGCAGGTCCAAACAGACATTGGCAGTCAGGAAATTTACTCCTCTCAAACTGGTTTCATATGTTAAGCGAGGACAAAGTCGTCCACTTTATTCTTAATGACATCCACTTTTGATTATGCAGATTATTGCTGTTTGTGCCTATTCTTATTATAAAAATACGAGCGCGCGAAAAGAGCACATTTCTATAGTCTGACCATGAGCCTCATCCCAGCCCCACTTTGCACCCATTCCTGTGACGTGCTTGTGCACGTTTTAAACCGGACGTCGCAACCTTAGCTGACCTGTCCAGCGGTGATTACCCCAAATTTACAATTCCAAGACCTGTGGACTGGCCTGAATCAACAGATGTATGTGATTATGCCATTTTACGTAAGTTGTTCAAGTGCATTAGCGAGGATCATTGTTGACATAGATAAGACAGTAGCACTAGCCTTATTCCTCGGAGAAAACCAGGAGAATAGAAATATAGTTGGCATGATATTTCGGCAACATGCCTATATCGAAACAATAGCAGAAGTGAATTCGTGAATTCCTGAATTCCTGAATTCACTTCAGCTATTGCTTCGATGAAGGCATGTTGCAGAAATATCAACCCAACCTAATATCACCAGTCTCCTGGTCTTCTCCAATGAATAAGGCTAGTACTACTGTCTTATCTATGTGATTGCGACATTTTGCCTTTCCGATTAAAAAAAAACTCCATGATGCTTGATGTGTTTTATAATGCTTGAAGGTGTATCCTGTCTCCACAATTTTAGGCACCACAACTTTTGCCAGGGAGAAAATGGTGGGGTAGATGTGCGTGAACAGAAACATTCCGGCCTCATTGTGACCCTTGCTCTCTCCCACCATGCATTCCTTAGGATGGCTGACCTACGCCTTATGAACCTGCTATACCGCCTTGGCTACCATACTTGACAGCACTAGCTATGTTATCACCTTACCAGGGAATGTGGACTGTGAGGTCTAAGTGGATGTGAACAATAATTACGGTTTGATAAAGACTAACAAACTGCGAGATCCGTTAAATTCCACTGCATGTTTTACCGCGCTCATACGCTAGTGTAAGCACGTGTCACAGTTCCACAATTAAACATGTCCAAGTTGTTCACGTGAAGGTGTGCATGGGATAATGACGCACGTGTTTGCCATTTAAAAACATACAGGCGTGTATTCAGGGAGAGGCAACCGGGTGCACCTGCTCCGCACTTCTTCAGATTTTTAATGTATATTTTTATACATATCATTATGCATCGATGATCACAAAACCGAGATAGATTATTCACGCAAGAATAGGACATGTGGAAGACACGCGAAGCTCGTATGCGTCATGTAAGAATTGTATGCGCCTGCGACGTGCCAAACTGAGTTTTCAGGAATTAGTGGTTTATAGGTCTTTTTATGCTTCAGGTTAAACGGGTTAACGCAAACTCTTTTTTGAAAGGCATGCACGTGATAGCTGTGCACGTGGGACCGTCTGCGCAGACAAAGCTTACGCCGCTAAACTGAGCCACGGTTGAGACGACTGATGGCATTTGGCGTGAGGAAGAGGGCTGATTACCGCGCTGCCATCATCACTGGGAGCAATGGCTGCAACCGTCTGAAGTCGCACAGCATCGGCACGGAACGGACGGTCGCTAGGGGGCCGGTTGGCACTTGGGGTCGGCCGCCTGCCAGCACCGCGGCGCGGCGGTCCGCCCCGACTGGAATCACAGCCGCACTGCCCTAGTGTGTGGTGGGTCTTCACTTTTTAAATGAATTCTGATAAATACCTGAACAGCAATCCTAAAAATAAAGGTTTATAACGAATACAGGGCACCAATAACTCGGTTAAATGAGCTTGTTTAGCTATGACATTGCATAATTATCTTCATAATCGAAGTTCCGATCGAAAAATAAGCAACGGTTGCGGATTTATCATCGCTTTTCTGAGCGCATTCCCGTCGTTACATCATTTTCAGACGTCATCATGAACGGAAAACGGCTGGGCGCAGAGGTCTAAAGTCTTTAGAAACGTGATCAGAGCACAACATAGTCCCGCAGACCAAGTTTTGTCCAGATTTGAAATAGTGGTAACTGGAATTGCACTGTTAATGGTTGAGTTGACAATGAGTGGCCCGAACGCACCCTAACACAACTGCATGTGGAAAGAGTTTCTTGATTTGCTGACATGTCTGCTGGAACTTTTCACGACCTAGGTAGTGACCTGTGGTCAACAGCTTTCGCTAGGGAGGCACAATAGCATGCACTCTGCGCATTCATTGACTCAATCAGAAACTCATCCAGTTCTTTTATTTAAGTGACGACTAACACATTTTAGCACCGAGTTAATGCATATCTCCTCACAACGCACATCGTGCGAAGAATACCCCGACATAGTGAGGAAGAACCAAAAGCTATTCACCAGCGATATTCACACATTCCTATTTAACTGCATGATGAACTTATTTCATAAGTTTAATGGTTACACCTTCCAAGTTCATGGTTGTAAGGAATGGCAAACTATCCAAATTAATAATGATATCTGACACCGGCCGCAGTATCTTCAGCTGTGGAACATTCCCTTTTAGCATTGATACAAACAGTCCGGTATTATGCAGACACCAAATGTTTTGGACGATTGAGCTTTTGATAATTTTGTAAGCTTTCCTTATTGGACATGATGATGATTTGGGTTCTCGGTGCGCACCAAAGCCAAATCATCATCGTATCAAAAAATTATCAAAAACTTGATCGTCCAAAACACTTGGCGTTTGCAGAACACCAGACTGTTTCCAACAATGCTAAAAGGGAATGTCCCACAGCTGAAGATATTGCAGCAAGTGCCAGATATCATGAGATAAGCTCACTTATATCCTTTGGTGTGAGCAAGTGGAAAATACTGTTCCAGACATCACAATATCTCTGTTAACACATTTGCCGCTCAATACGTCATTAATTACGCCATCGCACCTAGCACAACATTGATTTAGAGCAAATTTACGGACATTTTATATGAACATCGGGCTCACGATCTCAAGATATAAACGACTCAACAATTGCATTTTTCTTGGCCTTGTGTCATGTGTAACATGTGTAATGGAATGGCAGGATTTGAACGCCGCCATGAGAGTTATGGCGTCAAAGATGCCTGGGTGACCTTGAAACAGTCTCCCGTAATAGGCCACATATGCTTGCGGGCGTGAAGCTCCAAAGACTAGGGGTTTTGGGTCTGAAGAAGGGCAGGACTGTGAACTGTACGAAATGCTCTTCAAGTTGGCTATTTTAGCTCAAAACCGCATGCAAATCTGGAACACGGCTTCTAAGCTTACGTGGCAACGCTAAGACTGTTACCTAACTGTAAGTAATGCCTCTGCCCCCGCGCTGCCGCAGTTGATCACGAAATTACCAGGATCACGTGCTCAGGAATGACTACCGTAAGACATGCGATATTCTTAACACACTGCGTCTTGTCAAATTGTCAAGCTATTTACACGTGTGTGATGCCACTGCAACTGTAGATGGCTACGGTTATATCCTTAGACTTCGGTTTGTGTCATGACTGAATTTGGTTTTGCTACTCCCTGAATGTGGTTATACGCGAGGCATTCTACTCTTTCGTACGCGTTTAGCAGTGCTAGACGCGTACATGTGCTAGACTGGCACATGTCCAGGAAAAATCGCTTGTGATGGTGACGGCGGCGAATACAAGCAGAGACGGATGAGGCATGACGCATAGAAGTGGACTGCAGCGCACACTCCAAAATGTCCTGCATTAACCCTAAGCTCCTCCCATGAGAACGAATATATTATCACGAGCGCCTGTTCCATCCAGCTTGCAACTGAGCCGCCGACATGCACAGATCAGGTCGTGGGATTTGTACGTCCCAGCGGCTCATGGCGGACCTCAGTCCAGAGCTCGTGTGTTTATTGCTGTAGTTGAAGTTTATGTGCCGACGGAGCTAGCTTCGGCCGGCCCATGTCAGTGCCACGGCCCCGCTGAGAGTGAGCACACCCGTCCCTCTCCCGCTCGGCATTGTCGGCCCCCGCACAGCGACGATGGCCGTCCTGCTACGGAGCGCGCCGGCGGTGCTGCTGAGTCTGACGCTGCTGCTGACCGCAGCGGCCGGCTACCCCGACGTGCAGTCCCGCCCGCTGGTCGCCACGCGAGAGGGCATCGTCAGGGGCGTGGCGCGGCGCAGCGCCGCCGGCGGCCTCTTCTTCGGCTTCAAGGGGATCCCGTACGCGCGCGCGCCGCTCGGGCCACTCCGCTTTCAGCCGCCGCAACGCCACCCGGGCTGGGCGGACGTGCTGGACGGCCTCAAGCACGGCAGCACATGTCTGCAGTACAATTCGTTGAAGAACTTCAGTCTGGAGGGCGACGAGGACTGCCTGTTCGCCAACGTGTACACGCCGCAGCTGCCGGCGCTGGAGAGAGCCGTTGGAGGTTTGCCAGTCATGGTCTACATCCACGGTGGTAGCCTCATGATGGGCAACGGAGACGAGGAGATATACGGACCGAACTATTTCATGGACGAGGCTGTGGTGCTGGTGACCTTCAACTACCGACTGGGACTGTTCGGATTCTTCACGGCACACGATAAGAAGCGCTCCCGGCAACTACGGTCTGCTGGACCAGGTGATGCTGCTGCAGTGGGTCCGGGATAATATCGCCAGATTCGGCGGAGACCCCCGTGCGGTGACCGTTTTTGGTACGTCAGCGGGAGGGACCAGTGTCTCGCTTTTGGTGCTGAGCCCCCTGGCGAAAGGCCTGTTTCACCACGCCATCAGCCAGTCAGGTACAGCATTGGCAAACTTTGCAGCAGGTGGCAAGGCGAAGGATTTCACTCAGAAGTTTGCGGAGCAGCTCAATTGTTCTGCCGACGATGTTTCCATCATGGTTGAGTGCATAAGGAATGCCCCCTCCGGGGATCTCATGGAGGCTAAAAAGAAACTAGGCCTGCTAGAAATGCTTTTTCATCCACGGGTGGACCACGAATCTGAATCGCCGCTGCTGCCAAAGGATCCGCGTTATCTCATCAAGAATGGGGAATTCAACCTGGTTCCATGGATGAACGGCATTGCGGAAGAGGAAGGAGCACTGTATGCTCCGTTTTTTCTCCAAAACAAATCAGTGGCGGAAGGTGTGTTTTCAGGAAATCCCATCACATGGGGCATCCTAAATGGCTTTATCAGCGAGTCCGGGGCCATTCCGCTGGACTGTGGATCGGACTCAAACGTGGAGATCGCCAAAGTGATTGACTTCTACGTCGGCAATGACACACTCAGCCGTACTAACACTCTGCCGTTCGCTCGAGCTGTGGGAGACCGACCGTTTGTTGCTCCCATGTCGGAGGAGGTGCGTCCTCGCGTCACTCCACGCGCCGGTCTACAAATACGTGCTGGATTACAGAGGACCTGGTCGCCTCTCCGCCGCCGAGCTGTTTGGAATTGATGCACCGTACATGGATCCCACGCACGGCGATGACTTGGTGTACTTGTTCAGCAACGCAAAGCAGGCAGCGTACCCAGCCGACTCGCCGACCTACACCATGATCCGCTTCATGGTGAGCTTGTGGACGAGCTTCGCTCGCACCGGTCGGCCCAGCTCAACCGTCCTGCCGACGCCCGACTGGCCTGTCTTCACCGAGCACAGCCAGCGCCACATGCGGCTCAATGCGGAGCCCTCGGTCGGGGAGCGGCTGTTCGAGGAGCGCGTGCGCTTCTGGCAGGGCGTTCGCATGAACGAGGCCTGGCGGCACGAGGTGCAGACCAGCTGTCCGCCAGACGGGGCTGAGTACGGAGCGCGCAGGCGGCGCTCGGCCACTTGAGCCTCTGATGGTTCAGTGGCTGGTGTACGACACTGAGAGCCGAGCCGGGCTACCGGCAGGTGTTTCAGAGCCTCTTCCAGTCGCGAGCGCTGACGTCACTGAGACCAGGAGCCCGGCGCGCGCTGGTTTCGCCTGCGATCTTTTAAGTGGGATGCGTTAAGTGATTGCTTAGAAAGTACGTCTGCCACATATATGTGGAGCACACGTCCAACTGTGGATTGTGGCACCATTGGAACAATGATCGATCGCTGGCCCTGCCACAGCACGCTGAGGGGTGCCATCACTGGGATGTGCGACGTCCGTGACACCATGGGATGGCTGCTGCCACAGCACGCTGAGGTGTGCCGTCACCGAGATGTGCGACGTCCGTGACACCATGGGGTGGCTGCTGACACAGCACGCTGAGGGGTGCCGTCGCCGGGATGTGAGACGTCCGTGACACCATGGGGTGGCTGCTGACACAGCACGCTGAGGGGTGCCGTCACCGAGATGTGCGACGTCCGTGACACCATGGGATGGCTGCTGCCACAGCACGCTGAGGGGTTCCTCACCGAGATGTGCGACGTTCCGTGACACCTGAAACTGGGGGTTGGTTCTTGCTGCTGAACACAGCACGCTGAGGGGTGCCGTCGCCGGGATGCGGGACGTCCGTGACACCATGAGGTGGCTGCATTCTTTGTTCCGCGTCACCATTTCAGAATTTCCAATAAATTAGTGGATAAATCTAGGGTGGCTTTGGAGATCCGAAGAATCAGGCCTCCTGGGGGTTTCTTGTTTTTGTCAAAGTTATGCCTTTATCGACCAAAACAATTTTGGTAAGAAGATCAATTCTACCGTTCCTGACAATATTAATGTCAGAAGTACCCCGCCCGAGTGGGGGCACGGACTGTACTTTTCCTGTCAGCTGTTTTTGGTACCATGAATCAATTAAAACCTTTACCGTAACAATACAAACTGTAGCTGCCGCTTGAGCCTCCGAAAGCATGCCATGCCCATTATCTAAAGTTTAACATTTCAGCCTATGCTGCTAATTTCAAAATTATATTGAATAGCATGCTCAGGCCCGTGGTTAACACTCTTGCACTGTATGCGCAGGCTAATAGACGAGACATTAATGTTTTCCAATGCGATGGTGCTTTGAGCACACTTTTGCGCGACGTATTCAAAACTAAAAACTGCATAACGGAAAACTGGAAGACTGTTAAAAACCACCTTTGCACAATTTTGAGGCGCGGTCTCACGCTATGCTAACTCTATGTCCGGAAAAATGCGTCCAAGTCCCTCAATGTACTTCTAATGTGCATCATTTGCCTTCCATTTCTTCCGGCTCAGGTATTCTAAAAATCTAAGCGTGAAATTTTGCGTAAATTGTACATCTGCTTTGTAGTAAGATATGCATGATTGCTTTTCATGTTTTAAGCGTGTGTATTCGTGTGTGCACGTGCGTGTGTGCATAATAATGGATTATGTGACGTGCGTTCTACCAAGGAATAACTGAACAACCGTATTTCAGGCTAGACATTTGTGTCTCTGCATAATGTATGGGAGTCTCTAATTTCTGGCGTGACGGAAATGCTTTGCTTAAGTGTATGACCTTGATCGTAAATGGGTTAAATCTGTCGCCACGGGAAAAGGCTGAAAACTCAGTTCAGTGGAATGCTTGATGGCAAGAACAACCAGACGGGAAATAAGAACTGATAGGTGAAACCATAGGTGAGCATGAACCCATTAGGCCGCTAACACGTCAACTGGCTTATCTTTTTTGCTAGCTGAATAAACTACAAAAATAGTCATTATTTTCCGTTAGAGTTTCAATTTTTACCAATTTCCAATTGAGTTCGGAGCGTTAAGCTTTGTGGGGATGGTTTGGTTCTAGGCGTTTTGGGGATTACAGGGTTCCGTGATATCTATGCGCTTTGGTGGGTATGTGTCTTTTTCCCTAATGCTTGCCTCACAGAGTGAGGGGGTAGATGCTACCCTGCAAGGTTTTCCGAGGATTTCTCTCCAGCGTATCTTGTAATTATGCCTTAATTTTCCGCAGTCCACGAATGTTTCATTATACCTATTTTGACAACAAGAACGTCTTTTCTGGTATGTCTGGTTTCCGAGTGCCGACAGTATTCAGGAACACTGCACGGCGATCCACCGCCGGCGCGGGATGATGGGATGCAAACGAATCCACCGAACGCTTCGTAGCGGGCCGACACTGCTACATTAATGGAGGCTTACTTCATACATATGTGCTCAAAACGCACAAAACTACATAACCATGCGCTCGTAATTAAAGAAGCAACATATGCGTTTGTGTGTGTGTGTGTGTGTGTGTGTGTGTGTGTGTGTGTGTGTGTGTGTGTGTGTGTGTGTGTGTGTGTGTGTGTGTGTGTGTGTGTGTGTGTGTGTGTGTGTGTGTGTGTGTGTGTGTGTGTGTGTGTGTGTGTGTGTTTCATGTGGCCACGTGACATGGGTTCATAAATATGGGCTTGCAAAGCCGAAAAATAGTGGGATATTTAGGAATAATTGCTCTTTCCTTGGATAATCGCCGTGAATTAACATATACCTAGCAACATATACGCTGTCTCCATTGGCGTTTTAGTAAGCGTGATCTCGTTAAGATCGTACTACTAGCTTTTTTTGCGAAGCGCTAGAAACAGCCTGAAATACAAATTGTTTGTCAGGCAGTTAGTAAAGCTCGGGTCATAAAACTTAGTTTGAAAACTTTGTTTTGAATTAACAAGGGAATGGTCGCAAAAGTCCCCGATACTTTCTGTTGGCGTTAAGAAAAACGACGAATCAGTTTGTTAAGGAGCCAAGTACTTCCGCAATGGCACGCGTTTACTTTTTTACTATATTCTTACCGCTCAAACTAATGGCTTCTGATTATATCAATGAGATGCGCCCCGGACGAGACAAGCGCGAGTGCGATATGAACCAGCTGCGCCGGTGTTCACACGACGCCACGGATGTCACACTGGAAACGGTATTTATCTGATTGGCATGATTCGAAAATATTCAAAACATTTTTGGATCCGGAAAAGCCCCACATCCTGAAAACGAGGATTCGAATCTTAAAAATTAACATTCAAATCTTTAAAAAGTAGAATACTAAAACCCACCCATCATAGGCTTGCAATAAAAAATTTCAACGTATCCACAGCTCTAGCTTACAACCCTTGCAGAGCACATACTAGATCTGTGAAATGCACACGATTAGATTAGACGCGACGATTAGACGGGAAGCTTTACCATCAAGCCAATTCAACCCGTTGAAGAGATTTAGTTGCATAAATTGGGCAATAAAAAGCAATTACAATATTGAAAGCTCTATTCTGAGCCATGGTCCAATGGACAATGAAGCATTACCGGAAAAAAGCGGCCAAACAGATGAGGAGACCTCGAAGCACAGGCTGCATCACGCGAACTTGCCTCCCAGCCACAGGTAAACAACGTTTCATTTCCCTCGACGTAGAAGTATCATAAATGTTCGTTAAAGCACTGCCATTTTTCATGTGCACCCATTAATTTGAAGCACAAATAATAAAGCAGTGGCCCGCAATGTGATCTGCAAGCCGTCTTTCAACACCATGGGTCATTGCTAAAGGCTTTCATGGGCTGCAGCAGACCGGCGAGTACCCACACCAAGCTGGGAAGGTTGGGTTCACAAGCTGGGGACATTGCGGGTGCCGACAAACGGCAAGCATGCAAGTCCTAAAAACTAGGGATGTCACCACGGGTCCTAGGACAGAAGATGCTAATGTTTATTCGGCAATAGCTAGGTTTTCAAATAAAAGTCTGCCAAACACAAAACTCATGCATGGCACAAACAAAGCGATGTTTTCAACATCCCCACGAATCAATAATTACACTAGAATACTAACACAATTTTTTACGAATAGTCGACTGAGAAATGAGCGAAAGTTGACACCAGGCACATGACCCAAGTAAAACATTCACTGAGGTTAAAATGCCAGCGCAGCAACATGTACGCTAAAGACATCACATGTAAAAAAGGCAAGGTATGCAATACAAAATATGGTGACAAATGTCATGTTAAACAAAGCATTTCAGTTCAATGGCGACCACAAGCGTAACAGGAAAATACATTTACAAAATATATAGAAGCTATAAGTCATTGTGCGAAGAAATGCGTTTCCTCAATGATGATATACTCTGCATGTGCTGAAACTGTAAAACATAGTGGACTTCATTACACCACATGAATGCTTTACAGCGGCGCACTAAGGGAAGTCAAAGACTGCCGTCATAGATTTAGGCGTTATGTATAAGAAGACACCGTCTGACAATCCCAGTCCTCTTACTGGTCTTGGTTTATAAGCCTGCTGGTTGCCAAACAACATTCAAAACAAGCACGTGACCCAGAACAGGTAGCTATGAAGCACTTTTTAAAGTTGTTAAGTTTTTTTTAATCACGATACCGGTCCATGCTATCCAAATATGCAATGGATAGCTAAGGAGTTTGCAGACCACTCATTGCACCGATAAAGAAATGTTAAATACATAAAATGCGTCCGTTAGATCTTTTCTACTTTCGAACACCATTAACATTAACGGCGTTGATGGTGAGGATCGCATTTCATTTTGATATCGTATCATCATAATCTGCATGATCCAAGTTCTAATGGCTCGAAAAACAGGGATGGCATAAATCATGAACATGACTTATTGGACAGAGGAAACTATTTTGTCTGTCGGGCAAGCAGGTTATTTTAGCTCAAAACCGCATGCAAATCTGGAACACGCCTTCTAAGCTTACGTGGCAACGCTAAGACTGTTACCAAACTGGAAGTATTACCTCTGCCCCTGCACTACTGCAGCTGATCACGAAATTACCAGGATCGCGTGCTCAGAAATGACTACCGTAAGACATGCGATATTCTTAACACACTGCACCTTATCAAATTGCCGAGCTATTTACACGTGTGTGATGCCACTGCAACTGTACATGGTTACGCTTAGATCCCTTATGATTAGGCTTGTCTGATGACTAAATTTGATTTTGCTACTCTCTAATTGTGTTTTTTCACGAGGCATTCCACTCTTTCGTACGCGCTTGGCAGTGCTAGACGCGTACATGTGCTAGACTGGCACATGTCCAGAAAAATCGCTTGCCATGGTGACGGCGGCGAATACAAGCAGAGGCGGATGGGACATGGCGCATAGAAACCCACGTTGCGAAGTGGACTGCAGCGCACGTTCCGAAGTGTCCTACATTCACCCTGAGCTCCCCCCATGATAACAAATATAATATGGCGAGCGCCTCTTCCACACATCTTGCAATTGAGTCGCCAACATACACAGATGAGGTCGTGCAATTTGTACGTCCCAGCGGCTCATGGCGGACCTCAGTCCAGAGCTTGCGTGTTTATAGCTGTAGCCGTAGTTTATGCGCCGACGGAGCCAGCTTCGGCCAGCCCTTGTCAGTGCCACGGTCGCGCTGGGAGTGAGCACACCCGTCCCTCTCCCGCTCGGCACTGTCGTCCCCCGCACAGCGACGATGGCCGTCCTGCTCCGGAGCGCGCCGGCGGTGCTGCTGAGTCTGACGCTGTTGCTGACCGCAGTGGCCGGCTACCCCGACGTGCAGTCCCGCCCGCTGGTCGCCACGCGAGAGGGCATCGTCAGGGGCGTGGCGCGGCGCAGCGCCGCCGGCGGCCTCTTCTTCGGCTTCAAGGGGATCCCGTACGCGCGCGCGCCGCTCGGGCCACTCCGCTTTCAGCCGCCGCAACGCCACCCGGGCTGGGCGGACGTGCTGGACGGCCTCAAGCACGGCCGCACGTGTCTGCAGTACAATTCGCTGAAGAACTACAGTCTGCAGGGCGACGAGGACTGCCTGTTCGCCAACGTGTACACGCCGCAGCTGCCGGCGCTGAAGAAAGCCGTTGGCGGGAGAGCCGTTGGCGGTTTGCCAGTCATGGTCTTCATCCACGGCGGTAGTTTCACGATGGGCAGCGGAGACGAGGAGATATACGGACCGAACTATTTCATGGACGGGGCTGTGGTGCTGGTGACCTTCAACTACCGACTGGGACCGTTCGGATTCTTCACGACACACGATAAGAACGCTCCCGGCAACTACGGTCTGCTGGACCAGGTGATGCTGCTGCAGTGGGTCCGGGATAATATCGCCAGATTCGGCGGAGACCCCGTGCTGTGGTGACCGTTTTCGGCACGTCAGCGGGAGGGGCCAGTGTTTCGCTTTTGGTGCTGAGCCCCCTGGCGAAAGGCCTGTTCCACCGCGCCATCAGCCAGTCGGGTACCGCATTGACGAGTTTCGCAGCAGGCGGCAAGGCGAAGGATTTCACTCAGAAGTTTGCAGAGCAGCTCAACTGCTCTGCCGACGATGTTTCCATCATGGTTGAATGCGTAAGGAACGCCCCCTCCGAGGATCTCATGGAGGCCAAAAAGAAAGTAAGGCTGCAAGGAATGCTTTTTCATCCACGAGTGGACCACGAATTGGAATCGCCGCTGCTGCCAAAGGATCCGCGTTACCTCATCAAGAATGGGGAATTCAACCTGGTTCCATGGATGAACGGCATTGCGGAAGAGGAAGGAGCACTGTATGCTCCGTTTTTTCTCCGAAACAAATCAGTGGCGGAAGGTGTGTTTTCAAGAAATCCCATTCAATGGGGCATCCTAAATGGCTTTATCAGCGAGTCCGGGGCCATTCCGCTGGACTGTGGATCGGACTCAAACGTGGAGATCGCCAAAGTGATTAACTTCTACGTCGGCAATGACACACTCAGCCATACCAACCCTCTGCCGTTCCTTCGAGCTATAGGAGATCGACTGTTTGTTGCTCCCATGTCGGAGGAGGTGCGCCTCGCGTCACTCCACGCGCCGGTCTACAAATACGTGCTGGATTACAGAGGACCTGGTCGCCTCTCCGCCGCCGACGTGCTTGGAATTGATGCACCGTACATGGGTCCCTCGCACGGCGATGTCTTTGTGTACCTGTTCAGTAACGCAAAGCAGACAGCGTACCCAGGCGACTCGCCGACCTACACCATGATCCGCTTCATGGTGAGCCTGTGGACGAGCTTCGCTCGCACCGGTCGGCCCAGCTCAACCGTCCTGCCGACGCCCGACTGGCCTGTCTTCACCGAGCAGAGCCAGCACCACATGCGGCTCAATGCGGAGCCCTCGGTCGGGGAGCGACTGTTCGATGAGCGCGTGCGCTTCTGGCAGGGCGTCCGCATAAACGAGGCCTGGCGGCACGAGGTGCAGACCAGCTGCCTGCCGGCCGGGGCTGAGTACGGAGCGCGCAGGCGGCGCTCGGCCCCTTGAGCCTTTGAGGGTTCAGTGGCTGGTGCACGACGCTGAGAACCGAGCCGGGCTGCCGGCAAGTGTTTCAGAGCCGCTTCCAGTCGCAGCGCTGACGTGACGGAGACCAGGAGCCCGGCACGCGCTGGTTTCGCTGCGATCTTTTAAGTGGGATGCGTTAAGTGATTGCTTAGAAAGTACGTCTGCCACATATATGTAGAGCCCACCTCGAACTGTCGATTGTGACACGAATGGAAAACAACATAGATCGATCGCTGGCCCTGCCACAGCACGCTGAGGGGTGCCATCACTGGGATGTGCGACGTCCGTGACACCATGGGGTGGCTGCTGCCACAGCACGCTGAGGGGTGCCGTCGCTGGGATGCGCGACGTCCGTGACACCATGAGGTGGCTGCATTCTTTGTTCCGCGTCACCATTTCAGAATTTCCAATAAATTCGTGGATAAATCTAGCGTGGTTTTGGAGATCCGATGAAGCAGGCTTTCTGGGGGTTTCTTGTTTTTGTCAAAGTTATGCCTTTATCGACCAAAACAATTTTGGTAAGAAGATCAATTCTACCGTTCCTGACAATATTAATGTCAAAAGTACCCCGCCCGAGTGGGGGCACGGACTGTACTTTTGCCGGTCAGTTGCTTTTGGTACCATGAACCAATTAAAACCTTTACCGTCACAATACAAACTGTAGCTGCCGTTTGAGTCTCCGAAAGTATACCCTGTCCATTAACTAAAATTTGACATTTCAGCCTACCCTGCTACACAACAAAATTATATCGAAAAGCTTGCTTAGGCCCGTGGTTAACACTTCTACACCGTAGCCAGAAAACTAATAGATAAATATATAAATAGACATTAATATTTTCCAATGCGATGGCGCTTTGAGCAGACTTTTGCGTGACGTATTGAAAAGTAAAAGCTGGATAACGCTGTTAAGGACCTCCTTTGCACAATTTTGAGGCGCGCTCTTATGCTATGCCAATTCTATGTCCGGAAAATGCGTCTTAAGTCCCTCAGTGTACTTCTAATGAGCATCATTTGCCTTCCAACTTTTCCGGCGGGTGTATTCTCAAAATCTAAGCGTGAAATATTACGTAGATTGTGCATCTGCGTTGTAGTAAAATATGCATGATTACTTTTTATGTTTTAAGCGTGTGTATTCGTGTGTGCATCTGCGTGTGTGCGTCATGATAGATTATGTGACGTGCGTTCTACCAGGGAATAACTGAACAACCATATTTCAGGATTGAGATTTGGATCTCTGCGTAATGTATGGGAGTCTGTAATTTCTGGCGTGACAGAAATGCTTTGCTTAAGTGTATGACCTTGATCGAAATGGGTTAAATCTGTCGCCACGGGAAAAGGCTGAAAACTCAGTTCGGTGAAATGCTAGATGGCAAGAACAACCAGACGGGACATGAGAACTGATGCGTGAAACCATAGGTGAGCATGAACCCACTGAGCCGCTAATACGTTAACTGACTTATCTTTTTGCTAGCTGAATAACCCACAAAAATAGTTATTATTTTCCGTTGGAGCTTCAGTTTTTACCAATTTTCAATTGAGTTCGGAGCGTTAAGCTTTGTGGGGTTGGTTTGGTTCTAGGCGTTTTGGGGATTACAGGGTTCCGTGATACCTATGCGTTTTGCTGGGTATGCGTCTTTTTTCCTTAATCCTTGTCTCACAGAGTGAGGGGGTAAATGCTACCTTGTAAGGTTTTCCGAGGATTTCTCTCCAGCGTGTCTTGTAATAATGCCTCAATTTTCTGTAGTCCACGAATAGGTCATTATACCTATTTTGACACCAAAAACATTGTTCTGGTATGTCTGGTTTCCGAGTGCCGACGGTTTTCAGGAACACTGCACGGCGATCCACCGCCGGCGCGGATGATGGGATGCAAACAAATCCACCGAACGCTCGTAGCGGGCCGACACTGCTACCTTAACGGAGGCTTACTTCATACATATGTGCTCAAAACACACAAAACTACATAACCATGCTCTCGTAATTAAAGAAGCAACATATACGTGTGTATGTGTGTGTGTGTGTGTGTGTGTGTGTGTGTGTGTGTGTGTGTGTGTGTGTGTGTGTGTGTGTGTGTGTGTGTATGTGTGTGTGTGTGTGTGCGTGTGTGTGTGTGTGTGTGTGTTTGTGTGTGTGTGTGTGTGTGTGTGTGTGTGTGTGTGTGTGTGTGTGTGTGTGTGTGTGTGTGTGTGTGTGTGTGTGTGTGTGTGTGTGTGTGTTTCATGTTGCCACGTGACATGGTTTCATAAATATTGGCATGCAAAGCGGAAAGATAGTGGAATATTTAGGAATAAGTCCCCTTTCCCTGGAATATCGCAGTGAATTAACATATACCTGGCAACATATACACTATATCCAATGGCGTTTTAGTAGTGTGATCTCGTTGAGATCATACTACTAGATTTTTTCGCGAAGCGCTAGAAACAGCCTGAAATACAAATTGTTTGTAAGGCAGTTAGAAAAACTCGGGTCATATAACTTAGTTTGAAAACTTTGTTTTAAAATAAAAAGGTAATGGTCGCAAAGTCCCCGATACTTTCGGTCGGCGTTATGAAAAAGGGCGAGTAAGTTTGTTAAGGAGCCAAGTACTTCCGCAATGGCACGCGTTTAGTTTTTTACCCTATTCTTACTGCTCAAACTTATGGCTTCTGATTATATCAATGAGATGCTACCCCGGACGAGACAAGCGCGAGTGCGATATGAACCAGCTGCAGCCGGTGTTCACACAACGCCCCGGATGTCACACTGGAGACGGCATTTATCTGATTGGCATGATTCGAAAATATTCAAAACATTTTCGCATCTGGCAAAGCCCCGCATCTTAAAAACTGGGATTCAAATCTTAAAAATCAACATTGAAATCTTTAAATAGTAGAATACTAAAACCCACCCATCATAGGCTTGCAATCAAAAATTTCAGAGTATCCTCAGCTCTAGCTTGCAACCCTTGCAGAGCACATAGTAGAACTGTGAAATGCACACGATTAGATTAGACGCCATGATTAGACGGCAAGCTTTACCATAAAGCCATTTCAACCTGTTGAAGAGATTTAGTTGCATAAATCGGGCAATGGAAAACAAGTAAAATACCAAAAGTCGTGTTCTGAGCCATGGTCCAAGGGAAAATGAAGCATTACCGGCCAAATAAGCGGTCAGACAGATGAGGAGTCCTCTAAGCAGTTTTCGCCTCACGCAGACCCTCCCAGCCAGAGGTAAACAACATTCCATTTCATTGGACGTGGAAGTATCATTTATCTTCGTTAAATCACTGCCATTTTTAATGTGCCCCCATTAATTTGAAGCACAAATAATCGAGTAGTGGCCCGCAGTGTGATCTGCAAGCCGTCTTTCAACACCATGGGTCATTGCTAAAGGCTTTCATGGGCTGCGCAGACCGGCGAGTACCCACACCAGCTGGGAAGGCTGGGTTCACGAGCTGGGGACATTGCGGGTGCCGACAAACGGCAAGCATACAAGTCCTAAGAACTAGGGATGTCACCACGGGTCCTAGGACAGAAGATGCTGATGTTTATTTGGCAATAGCTAGGTTTTCAAATAAAAGCCTGCCAAACATAAATCTCATGCATGGCACAAACAAAGCGATGTTTTCAACATCCCCACGAATCAATAATAGCACTAGAATACTAACACATATTGTTACGAATAGTTGACTGAGAACTGATCGAACGTTGACACCAGGCGCATAACCCAAGTAAAACTTTCACTGAGGTTAAAATGCCAGCGCAGCAACATGTACGCTAAAGACATCACATGTAAAAAAGGCGAGGTATGCAATACAATATACGGTGACAAATGTCATGTTAAACAAAGCATTTCAGTTCAATCGCGACCACAAGCGTAACAGGAAAATGCATTTACATAACATATAGAAGCTATAAGTCATTGTGCGAACAAATGCGTTCGCATAATGATGCATGGGCTGCGTGGGCTGAAACTGTAAAACATAGTGGACTTCATTACACCACATGAATGCTTTACAGCGGCGCACTAAGGGAAGTCAAAGACTGGCGTCATAGATTTAGGAGTTATGTATGAGAAGACACCGTTTGACATCCCCAGTCCACTTACAGGTCTCGGTTCATAAGCCTGCTGGTTGCCGAACAACACTCAAAACAAGCACATGACGTAGAATAGGTAGCTTTGAAACAGTTTTTAAAGCTTAAGTTTTCTTTAAGTCACGATACCGGTCCATGCTATCCAAAATATGCAATGGATAGCTAAGAAGTTAGCAGACCACTGAGTGCACCAATGAAGAAATGTTCAGTACATGTACATGCGTCAGTTAGATCGTTTCCACTTTTGGACATCATTAACATTAACGGCGTTGATGGTGAGGATCGCAGTTCCTTTTGATACCGTATCATCCTAGTCTGCATGATCCAAACTCTAATGGATCGCAAATCAGGGATGGCATAATTCATGAACATGAATTCTTGGACAGACGAAACGATTTTGTCTGTCAGGCAAGCGGGTTATTAATTTTTACTTGAATCGCATATAGCTATCGCATCTTTTGACACGCTGATATCTGGTTGTCTAAGCTAGAAGCATATTATGTCACCATCTGACCAGCCACCGGTCGAAGGTCTTATGACTGTTATGACTGCATGACTGTATGACTGTTGTCTCGGGTAAAGTATCGTGCTCAGAGCTCATTTCAAGTATTCTTTCTCCTCCGATATGATGAGGACAAATGCAGGTTTTGCATGAAGAGAGGCATTTCGTGAATTTCTCATGCTCATGATCGTTCCATTCTATCTGTATTTTGCAGGCTAAGGTATAAGGTACAATCCACAGGTATGACGCACAGAGAGCATGTGCACATGCTAGCTTTAAAGGTAAATTACAGCAGCGCACTAGCTGTTAACGTCAGCAGTCGTCCATGTTTGCTAAGCCATTCGGACGAGCAAACTTCTCACATCGGCGCGCACGCATCCTGACATATTCCCTTTATCACAGTGTTTGTGAAGTTTAATATCTTCCGGCTTCCGAGGACTAAGTGGGTGAAAAGTTGTGATGTCTTCTATCGATCCGTATTGCCATGAAGTTTATCAGGCATCCGCCCAAGCATTCTTCGCGGACGTCGCATGATATAGGTTTAGCCTTTTGGAGTGCCGAAACTGTAGTGGTAACGCGTCTGTGTAAGCCGCTGCACGTCTGGGACATCAGAAGCACGGGTTCGACTCCGGGCGGTGTCTACACTTTCCAACAGCGTGAAACCGTATCGCCTCAGCAGCTGAGTGCCTTGTGAAACTCCACTGACAACAGATTTAGTCATTCGCACAGTCAGGTAAACACGGTCGTCAGGGCACGCCGTCATCACTACGCACACGAATGCTACTTTTTACCCCACTTTCCAGCAAGTACTTTTAGAACAGGTGGTGGATTTAAACAAAGTTCCGCCCGCAACGAGTATTTTATGAAAAGAACGTAACGGTGTGTTGGCGCCTACACAATTGGGCTGGTTACTATTTGTAGACATCGTTTGGAATTTGGAGTATGGTATAAGCACAAGTAGTAGTAAATATATATGTATATATATATATGCATATATGTATATATTTATACATATTTACCACATATATATATACATATATATATACGTGTATATATATATATATATATATATATGTATGTATGTATGTATGTATGTATGTATACGCATGACATTTAATCTCGGTACATCAGTGATTTCTTGCAATAATTTGGCTTCTAATATTGATAAGCTGTATTAAGTGGATGGCATTATGTTGGTTGTCATAAGTGTTTATTCAATTTAGGCCAACCCATTTTGAGACAGCATGGGTATATTACAAACAGATGAGTAAGCGAGCAAAGTACAGCATTTCAAACTGTGTATAAGTGGTTGGGCATTGGGTTAAGCCTGTGTGCATGGCGCAAGCAGTGTTGGTAAGGAGGAGGTGGGTCGCAGAGCTCAAAAACGGACCCCGCTGAAAACTCCGCCCTCAGACAACCTCTTACACTTCGCCTACAGCGTGGACCGTGGGTAGAACACTAGGGGACTCGTTCCTTTGCCCGCTCATGCTAAAGGGTGTTTCTGTCCCAGCCCAGGGCGCCCGCCGCACACCATTCTAACCGCATGGGGACAGGATCAGCTGGTCGATCCGTAGGGATCTCACAGGGGTACATCATGCACTTATTTCCCTCCCTGATGCAGGAGACCCTCTAACGGGAGCAGCTGACCCTGGATCGTCGCAGGGATCCTCACTGACGCAGAAGAATCCCTGACCAACACGGGGGCTCAGTAATTGGCACAGGGATCCCAGTTGGGCTTATCAGGCTCCCAAGACCGGCACAGCGGGCGGAGCAAAAGGCATTCACTGAATACCAAGTCTAGCGCACCGCACGCATGCAAAATAGACTGCGTGACGTAAAATAGCATCGAACGTTCGGATACTTCATCTTTACATATTTAACTGAAATACCCAATTCACCACTTCATCAAATCGGTGCAACAGGACATGTGACTGACATTCGATGATATTTAGTGTTCATGGGCGCGTCGACCGCGGTGATATTTAGTTTTGCACAGGCCCGTCAACTATTATGATATTTAGTATTTACGGACTCATCAACCATAACGATATTTAGTATTCACGGCCCCATGCAGCATGATGATATTTAGTGTTCAGGGGCGCACCGACCATGATGATATAGTGTTCAGGGGCGCGTCGATCACGATAATGAATTTTTTAGTGTTTTTTCTAAAATATATGTGAACTAAACAACTATCTTTTTTAAAAAAAATGATGCGATTAATAGACGAAAGGAACTACTTGGTGTTCAGGAGCGCGTCTCCGGCGTGACCATTTAGGGCCCTCTTGAGGACATTCGAGGGCCCTGGCCGTGCGGACTGCAGTCCGCTAACGAGCTCTGTGCTCGCCCTTTGGACAATCCAGTCGGGCCCGTGATCCCCAGCCCAGAAGGAGCTTGTGTCCCCTGAATCACCTCCCCCACCCCACCCCTACCCTACCCTACATGCGACTCTGCAGGCTGTGGGTGTGGTCCCCTGCCGGTATGGAAATATTATACGTGAAAAGCTCTAGTCATTGCGTTCAGTGACAGTGAAGTGACAGGACACTGGCCTGACCGTTCAGTGACAGTACGACGGCACATTGCAAAGCAGCGGAAACGGTCGCGCGGGCACACTGCACACCATGCTTTTTTCTTCGCTTTTCTCGGAAACAACGCATGCAACGAAGTTTAAACGGGCCAGAAAGCAGACAACGCTACCCCTCGCAGAACACAGCGCCGCCCATCTCAGACCGGAAGTGAGCGCCGGATACCCTAAAAGCTCACTTCCGGTCGCCACTAGGCCCGTGAAATACGTGTGACACTTGAGTGGATCTCACGCTTTCCGGGCCGGGCACCCCCGTCGATCGGGCGGAGGGTGAGGCAGAGGCCATGGCCCTCGCCATGGGAGTCTGGACCGCTCGCGCTGCTCGCCTCGCGGGACTGGGTGAGGCAGAGGCTATGCCCCTCGCCAAAGGAGTCTGGACCGCTCGCGCTGCTCACCTCACGGGACTGGGTGAGGCAGAGGCTATGCCCCTCGCCAAAGGAGTCTGGACCGCTCGCGCTGCTCACCTCACGGGACTGGGTGAGGCAGAGGCTATGCCCCTCGCCAAAGGAGTCTGGACCGCTCGCGCTGCTTGCCTCACGGGACTGGGTGAGGCAGAGGCCATGGCCCTCGCCAGGGCAGTCTGGGCCGCTCGCGCCGCTCGCCTCGCAGGACTGGGTGAGGCAGAGGCTATGCCCCTCACCAAAGGAGTTTGGACCGCTCGCGCTGCTCGCCTCGCGGGACCGGGTGAGGCAGAGGCTATGGCCCTCGTCATAGGGAGTCTGGGCCGCCAGCGCTGCTCGCCTCACGGGACCGGGTGAGGCAGAGGCTACGGCCCTCGCCAAGGCAGTTTGGGCCGCTCGCGCTGCTAGCCTCGCAGGACTGGGTGAGGCAGAGGCTATGCCCCCCCCCCCCCCCACCAAAGGAGTTTGGACCGCTCGCGCTGCTCGCCTCACGGGACTGGGTGAGGCAGACACTATGGCCCTCGCCAGGGGAGCATAGGCCGCTCGCGCTGCTCGTCTCGCGGGACTGGGTGGGGCAGAGGCTATGGTCCTCGCCAGGGGAGTCTGGACCTCATCTCACCGGTCACATCTCGGCAGTCGGCGTCAGAGCAGCACCGTCTATAACCTTATCAGTCTCCGGCGCGTCAATAAGCGTCCCAAGCCGCCGGCAGCCCGACCTCGCCCGGCTGCGATGCGCTCCCCGCAGCGCGCGCGGCGCGGCGGCGCTGGCGCTGGCGGGGCGGGGCGGGCTCATTGTCGGCCATCTGAAGCTCGTCAGGTCGCACGGCGCCCGCCGCTGGTAACGAAGCTCTCTCGTGGGCGGCGAGGCGGCCGGCGGCGGAGACCGGCGGCGACATCAGCAAACGGCCGTAATCAGCCGGCTGGCCGGTAATTAGGCCGAGGCCCGCTGCGTCACCGACCAGCCCTCCCCCCAGGCCAGCAGGACCCCACTGCGCCTGCAGGCACGCCTAGCGCGCCCCAGGCCGAATGGCAGTTTGATTGACGCGTTCGTTGTCACCGATCTGATTCGGATTGGCTCGGATCGGATTTGGACTGGCTCGGTTTGGCTGCTGCGCTGGGACGGCATCGGGCGGCTAGAAACCCTAATATCGTTTCAAGCGGAACCGTCCTCTACAATCTGAATGGCATGCCCGTGTGGATATGCAATTTTCTTGACGGCTCATGTGATTTCGGCATGTAAGTAAAGAGAGCGAGCCGCGTCGAAGCTAGCGGTACGTAAGGAACTAATTCTCGTTAGAATGTTCCCATTTTTTGTTAGAAAATATGTCGGGGCTTATCTATATAAATAATTATCTACATAAAGAAACATAAATATAAATGATTGTATATCCTGCGGCCGTCTTGATCGTTTACTTTATATCGTTCACCTGCATTTACATACTCGGTCAATGCGCTACCCTTAGTTATTCGATTCACAGCCCTACTTCCATAATAACTCACATGCCACTGCCCAAGTTCCTGCCATATAGCACAAAATGTCATGGATATTCAAAGTTTACACTCAACGCATCAAAACGGTCGAAGACCAACTGATGACCACTGATGCGTTGAACCATGCTAACGTGCACCAGACACGAATCATTCGATGATCATATTTGTTTTTGTCTTGGCACCACATGGCCAACTGAGGTGAGGGTATTTGCATGACGTTTTTATGGGGTTATGAAAGTGTCTGGGTAACCTTGTAATATCATGCACGAAATAGTCTGCACATGCTCGCGGGCGTCAAGCCTAGAAACAAAAGGGTTTTAGTCATAAACAGCACATGGCCGTGACCTGCACTTCATGTTTTGACAAGTGCCTATCTCGGCTCGAAACCCCATAAAAGTGTGACACACCTCCTTTAAATCGCGATGAACCATATGTTTCAAGGAAAGGCCCACACAAGTGTGATACTTTCGTGGCATCTATTAAATGGTGACCTACAGCCCAATGTTTGACTGGTGTTTATACATGTCTTTCATCGGTATTGCTAATTCCTCTTATGTCCTGTCTGAAGCTCAGTCTGCACGTCAGCACATTGACTGCTAACATGAGCCAGACAACATTCCAACGCAACATTATCGAGACATAGGCAGCTTTGTCTAATCCCTCGCGAGCTCTGAAACCGTGCGATTAATGTTCTTTTTATAACAAAAAGCGTTGCACCAGTTTACCACAGTCTGACTCGTTTAGGAAGGAATCTCCGAAATTGAACTTCACTGGGGCTACGAACAGGTAATTAGTAGTCGAACATATCAAAGGCCGCGGTGTAATCTACGTCATCATGGTCCCAGGGTATTTGTTTTCTGCTGCAAATGTGTTACATCTGAGGTGAGCCTGGAGTGTTAATCATTTTTGTTTTATAAACGCAGCCCGTTTTGCGGTCTTCCTCGCTTTGCCCAAGCAACGCAGGCAACTATCCCCCTTTGATAGCCGGAAGCTCTGAACCAGCGTGCAAGACTCTAATTCACCTTATGAAGTAGTCTCCAATATTGAATTTCGCTAAGGCCTCAAACAGATAATTACAGTCCAACACATCAAAGGCGGCAGCGTGATTTAACGCCATTAAGGTTCCGGAAATTTGTTTGTTGTTGCGTAACGCACGACATCAGAGGCGAACCTCGGATTTTTGCTGGTCAATATCTCTGTATTTAATACACGCTATCGACTGTCGTGACGCTAGCTTATGTATCTATTTGCTAAGCCTGCATGCAAGCTGTTTTGATACAGTGCACTATGGGCCAGATTGGCTCCAAAACTGGAATTCAGTAAGTAACTGAGACAATTTGCTGTAATTTAGTACCACACATTGTCCAGCTCATTTGTTGAGCTAGCTAAGCTAGTTGTTCAAGAGTAATTCGAATCTGCAATCTATCTGGATTTTAAAAGTCACATTACTGACCTTTTCCAGGTAAAATCAAGGTCACTGGCCTGAGACGTCATGCCCGACAACATTCATCAGAATCACTCTGCTTGAAGAGGACTCGGAAACACCGGATTCAAACGTAGCATTATTTTCAAGCTACTGATGATCAAAACAGTTATATGGTACATGTGCGCTGTGCGTAACAAAGCAATCACATAAGCTCGCAAATTGGTGGCCAGCCGAGCCGAGCCGGTGCCGCTCGAGCTGTCTTTTACTACAGATCACGAAGCTCCTGGAGGGTCGTGTTGAACAAGAACGAGCGCCAATTCCGATAGTGGCCTGTTGCCCCTGACAGTCCGCTGCCAACGCACACCCTTCACCGCTGAGGAGGTCATGGGGTCACTCGTACCCATCGGGAGCGCGATCCGTTTGGCGATGTCATGCAGTCGAGAGCCTCTAGCGCGTCTCACACGGCACTGAGGAGGTCATGGGGTCAGTCGTAACCAGCAGGAGCGCGATCTGTTTGGCGACGTCAGTGCAGGCGAGAGCCTCCAGCGCGTCCCACACGGCACATTAATGGGTCCTCACTGCCAGTCTCCTGCGCCTCTTCACTGAAGAGTTCGAGTGGAAGTGGATGCGCGGCAATGACGGCAGCCCGTGCAGAAATTACCCTGTGCTCAGATACGGGCATCGAGTACCGCGGCTAGAAGTTCACGAACAGTTCGTGTGTTTCGTGACAGAAGGCACCGAAATCCGCATCTTCTACTGGATATCCGGAAGCCATGGCTCCCAGTACTGCATTCAGGTGTCGGATCAGGCGCTCACCGACTCCAGCGACCTCAGCGACGGTCTCGCTGTCTGCCAAGGCTCGCTCTTACCTTGCTTCTTTGCTGAGAGCCATGCCAATTGTAATGTTAGTTGGATCAAATGTCCCTAGATAAAAACAGCCAGAGCCCCATTAGCACTGTGGGTGCTCGGCTAGAGAGACTGGCTCTGGTCTTGGAACAAACGTTGAACTTTGGTTGGCATTGTTGGTGTCTGGACTCGCCGCTTACAGACTAACGCCAGGTCTGGACTGACCGCTACAGACGAGCGCCAGGTCTGGACTGACCGCTGCAGACGAGCGTCAGGTCTGGACTGACCGCTACAGACAAGCGTCAGGTCTGGACTGACCGCTACAGACGAGCGCCAGGTCTGGACTGACCGCTGCAGACGAGCGTCAGGTCTGGACTGACCGCTACAGGCAAGCGTCAGGTCTGGGCTGACCGCTACAGACGAACGCCAGGTCTGGACTGACCGCTACAGACGAGCGTCAGGTCTGGACTGACCGCTACGGACGAACGCCAGGTCTGGACTGACCGCTACAGACGAACGCCAGGTCTGGACTGACCGCTACAGACGAACGCCAGGTCTGGACTGACCGCTACAGACGAACGCCAGGTCTGGACTGACCGCTACAGACGAACTCCAGGTCTGGACTGACCGCTACAGACGAACGCCAGGTCTGGACTGACCGCTACAGACGAACGCCAGGTCTGGACTGACCGCTACAGACGAACGCCAGGCCTGGACTGACCGCTTGTAGAGGAACACACGGTCTGCAATCACCATTTAGTGTTTTTCCTTCGAGCTCGACGTTTAGCCACGTTAGGTTTATCTGACGTGCGCTTGGCTAGTGACTATCACATTTTCTTCAGTGCTCACAACCCTTTTCAATAAAATTGAATGTGCTTCTGACCACGAGTGGATCATATTGACAGTTCCTCCTGCAATATTTTTGTCTCAACTTGCTCCTAGTTTTCCAAGAGGCCTCGCGACGTGCCTGTTTGGTTTGACCCATCTGTTCTGAATTTTATTACGGACACTTTCAGTAAATGCGTCCATTTTTCACCTTCATAGCGTTCACATTCATTATTTACATATATCTATTCACATACATTCATTATTCATCGCAGAAAAACCAGGAGATAGAAAGACAGATGCGTTGATATTTCGACAACATGCTTTTATCGGAGCGAATTCGTTTCGATAAAGGTATGTTGACGAAATACCAGCGCATTGTCTTTATTCTCTTCATTTTCCCGGTTTTTCTACGAAGAATAGGGCTATTACTACTGCATTATCTAAACAGTCATGGATATTAAAATAGAATGAGTTAATAATTCTTCGTCCGATGTGCAGCACATCAACATCGCGAAACTTCCATTCGAATTCGTTCCTATTTTTAAAGTATCCCACTTCTGAAGGCAATCTTACTTATGGTGTAATGGTATCTACTAGCATAACGATTTGCTGTTCGTTTTTTGAGCAAATCTGATCCACCCACATCAAGACTTGTAACTTGTCACGCAACGTATCTAACTGATAACGATGGAATTCCCTGCTGTGCTTCCGGAGTTAACATGCTTAACGACAATTCTTCCGATGGATGACCAGAAATGCATGCACATCTCACTGCAGAGGAAATCCAGAGGATATATGAGCGTCGTTCCTCGTTGTTCCTTTGAGCATCTCAGCGTAGTCCTCGTCATTCTTTGAGGGCATCAACGTACTTCTCACTCGAGATCTCTCCGCCACAGCAAAAAAAAACTTTCAGCTCCCGCCAACCGTGTGAACAATTTTCGCCATGCGAAGCGTTAAGCCTGCACTCAGTAACCTGGCCTCATAACCCCATGATATTGCTCGATATGCTGCGATTATGACATACGCGCAACTCTGAGCTGTAGTTGAACTATGTGGCTACACTGTTATTGTCTCTATTAAAAGGTTATTGCCTTTCGAGTTAATTACTCCCGCTTTGAGTTGATGCATTTGTGCATTTATCTTATTGTTGTTCCCAGTTATCTTGGATTTCTATCATGGTCCATTTAACTATGAGCCGTGGAACGTCGATATTACGGACAGGGTTCGCATTACGATAAACACTTCTTATTGAGATCGTTATTTCTTCGACCAACCTTTCATCCTCTTAGAGAGTGCTGCTGAATCCCCATACGTTGTGTCCGTGTGCCCGTGCCCTTTGTGTCCGCCACCAGCTGTGCTTACATTGCGACCATGCTGGGTACGATTTAATGACTGGGGCAACTGTTGCCGGGCCCAGGCCACATCTACCATACGACGCTTAATCCAGAACTGCGAAGTTCAGGCGTGACTGCTCGAGCTTTGTGCTCTTTCGTCTAAAGCTGTTTGCCCCCGTTTGAGGTTTTAGGTGCACACCACCATGTATTTCGCTATCCAAAATTACGACATGGCTCCCTACAGTTTTTTGGAAGATCTGGGAAGAGATATTGGAAAAGCTCCTCTTACCATACTTTCTCGGTACATGTTCAAACTGGTGTGGAGGTAAGAGGGGTAGCAGCTGAAGTCACTGCACAACAGGATCCCTCCTTATATATATATATATATATATATATATATATATATACATATATATATGCATATGTATATATATATATATATATATATATATATATATATAGGAATATTTATTATTAGTTGTAAATCCAACAATAGATTTAATTCGCATTTACTCACTTTGTGACTATCTCCCCTTCTGTTTCTCTAACATTAGCCCTGGCCTTGTCAACGACCTTACTCAGCTGACGGCCCAGCTGGCGGGCCTGGACCGCCTGGGGGGACACCCCTCCAGCCTAGGGCATTGTGATCAGACCGGCGGACAAAGATAGTCGACAAACACTAGTTGCCACTAACAGCAAGTAGCGCTGCAACCGGTGACAGTCAGCTGTGTCGTCACTGTCCGGCATGGTGATGGCACATCTGAGCTTAAATGATGACAAAACCACCAAACTAACAAACCGAAACACAGAATTGACTTAAAAACACACTGACGCGAGATTCACACATCCTAGAGTGCGTGGAAAGCGTGTGGGGGATTACACAGCTCACACTGAGCACGAGCTAGTCAGCTGGAGCGTGAAGGGGGCTCAATAACCGAAAGGGCGGCTTCAGCCTGCCATGCGAATGAGCCGCACAACGCGCAGTCGAGATAGCTACAGCAAACTGGGCAGAGCGGCGCTATTTGAGCAGAACCACAGAACCCACTTCATGTTATTAACGAATCGGCTGATATGGCACCCGCATAGTCTGTTGCCTGAGCGTCGCCGCCACAGCCTCCTCTCCTGTGCTTGGCGTGATCCGCCAGCGTCGTCAGCGATGCGCCCACGGCTTCAGGCGACGTCGACCCCACGATCAAATAAAAACCGGGCGCAAATAATCATTGTAGCTGACGCGCGCTTTAAGCCCAATAACTAGCTAACGGCCAGGCCACCAGGCCCAGACGCGCTCGCGAGGTTCTCCGCTTGCGGCGAAACCGCTGGCTTTGCTCCATCCTCTCTGGCGGGGGAGCAGCCGACCGCGACCGCCAGCGGAGGCGCCGCGACCGACCGGCGTGACCGGCGGAGGCGCCGTGGCAGACCGGCGTGAGCGGCGGAGGCGCCGCGGCCGACCGGCGTGACCGGCGGAGGCGCCGTGGCAGACCGGCGTGAGCGGCGGAGGCGCCGCGGCCGACCGGCGTGACCGGCGGAGGCGCCGTGGCAGACCGGCGTGAGCGGCGGAGGCGCCGCGGCCGACCGGCGTGACCGGCGGAGGCGCCGTGGCAGACCGGCGTGAGCAGCGGAGGCGCCGCGGCCGACCGGCATGAGCAGGCGGAGGCGCCACTGCCGACCGGCGTGACCAGCGGAGGCGCCGCGGCAGACCGGCGTGACTGGGTGCCGTGGGCTGCGTCGCGCCCCGACTCGACAACCGAAGGAGCTTCAGAACAGATCATAGCGGCCTCGACGATGTGGCCGGTGTGCGCTCGCCGCGAGTCTTTGTTTTGTTTGATCATCACTATCCTTCTTTTCGCGAAGCGCAAATTCCGTTGTCGTTTTCTAAAGCTTTGATTTGAAAAACATTTTTTATCATCAAAGCATGCTTTGTACATTATCCTGCATTTTCATTTCGAAAAACGACAAATAACTTTATCGGAACCTTGCAGTCGGTGCGCCATTCGAAAGCCGCCGGGCTCAAGTTTGCACTGTTGCGTCTCCTGTTGGTTTCATTCAGCTTCTCTCCGATGTCCCCACCAGATGGGCTTGGCAGAACCATTGCGAAATGATATGAAATATCTTATATTTCTGTCGGTACCTACATTCCATTCGCTGTGCCGGCCAGACTCGAGTTTGCTTGGTTCCGCTAGTTTGTTTCGTCATCAAGTTTAGTTAGCTTTTACTTCTATCAACGCATCAACCCCAACGATTTGAGAGTACTCGATCTTTTAATGATCCGAATGTATTTTCACATGATATCGTAAGGCATCTTTTGCCGACGTCATTGACCGTCTGAATTGCGGGCAGCAAGGACTGGCGAGCTCCTGCTCGTTTCGTTCCATTGTCTTTTCACTGCCGTTTCGTCACACGGAATCCCGTGATGCCTAAAACATCCCAAGGACGGATATTTGTCGACTGGTCTTCTGCTTTCCGTGAGATAGCGCTGACTGATCTGCTGCTAGATCCTCATCTTCGTTCACGTAAATCGATTCAGCATCCAACCTGACGTTATCCGTCATTGGTCACTGCCCATGGCCCAGGATTAGTTTCGTGAGGGCTGATTTTCAAGAAGTGCCACTAAAGTTGGGCTGCACTGATGGGTTCTCACTCTCCTGAAGCTGGTTGGCTGAGCGCCAGACGGGGCTGCTGCCCCCCCCCCCCCCCGCCCCTGAGCGGGGTCGGCTGGCTGGACCTGAGCGGACCTGGGCAGCGCCCGCGGTCACGGCCGCTCCCTTCGGCGGTTACAGCACCGCTCCCTGATGAAAGCACCTGCACATCTACAAGGCCTCTTGGTTGTCCACAAACACTGTTACAAAGCACGAGGAAACTATGCTTGACTACCCAACGCGGGAAAGTAATTGGTAGCATAATTTGGGCAACGACGTTTTTCTGTACGCATTTGCGGCTTACGTCCAGCAACAAGTGAGTTTGGATTTATCGGATCACTCCCTCGTTTTTTACATAATTCTTGAAAATATATGTGTTGTGTTATTAGCTGAAGCACTCGCCGATCCTGCTGGCCATCTGGCCACGATGCTTTCACGTCGCAGCACAAACTGCATGTATCCCCGCTCCGCCGCCTGCGCGAATACCCATACACCCCATGAGCGATGTACGTGCCTCTGGACAGCGCACGGCAGGGCAGCATCTATGCCGGGGGGAGGGGGTCGGCGCGAGCCGCTCCGGGAAATGACCTGGGCCGCTGGCAGCGGGCGCCGCCGACCGGCCGGAAGTCCGCGGCTGGCCGCTCGCCCGGGGAAATATCCGTTAGAGGCGCACGACTTTGGTACCAAAGTACCGACCCCGGGTACTAAATCAGCACATGTAATATTGCAGCATTGCCTATACTGCCAACTTCGGCGTGCGTTAACGGCATCACGAGATGGGGGGGGGGGGGGGAGGGGGAATTACGCACACGAAAGCTGTTTGGCTGGTACTAATGCTGAGACCAGAAAAACGCGGCTGGTTTTAAGTCGGTGCTCAGACACATTTAGGTCGCTTCTGGTACGGCGGCGGTACCTTTCCTTTGATGCCATACTTTCATGTGTATCACTAATTTCTCACTCGGCACCCTTTCCGGGGGCGAGTGGGGGGGGGGGGGGGGGGGGGGCAGGGCTCGCCTTTCGCGTGTTAATGCGTCTCTGTCCAATAGATGCGCTATCGCAGTTCATGACGTGATGAACGATGCCCTTCTGCCGGATTGGGCCCATATATTCCAATCTGCGGCCTGGCGACGGACGTTAAGAGTGGCGCCGGCCCAGCCTCGGCCTGAGATACCGCCGCCATTGTGTATCGGAACACGATAAAGAGGAGGAGAGGGATCAGCAGAAGGAGAGGGACGGTCGCGAGGCAGGCGCGAGCGCCGATGACGCCGGCACGGCGCGGCAGAGGGACGAGCGGGCTGCCGTGCAGAGGGGCGGAGGAACGGTCCGGATTGAAAACACAGAGGGAAACACCCCGGGAAACAAATATGGATGCGGTTCTTATCACCAACACCATCCGTATTTACGCCAGTCTATGCCCTACATCGTGACGGATGATCTGCCGCGGTCGCAAACTCTGCGGCGCCAAACACGGCACGACTCTTCCGACTGAGTAGATCAGTGACGTATGTTATCAAGATTTATGTCGTGACAATTGATTTCGTATGAGACAACAAAGGCCAATGGAACGTGAGACGCGTTTTTGTAGATAATCCGCCATCTTACGTCTGGATGTCGCGTCAGGTCGGGGCTTTGGGATTACGAAGCGACAGGCGTGGGAAAGACAGCTATAGGAAACACATCCCGTCGCTTGTTTATCCCTGTATTGCTGGACGTGGCCTTTTGGTGTGAGTGTTTGGACACGAGTGAGCTCATGGTTGTTTGTGTTCCATGACGGCAAGGCGCCGGATCAGCGCCACACCCCTGAACAGAGAGGGCCTGCGCTGCAGTCATCCGCACAGGAAGCGTGATGATGGCATGGGAACATACGCACCCACCTCATCACTCATCATACAGCTTTTCCGATCATCTAGCCGAGTGACGTCATTAACAGCACACAGGTTACTCCGGCGGTGTGCGTCGGCTCTCGGCGACCATCGGTATCCAGCTCCAACGCTCTAAGCTCGGACTGATCAAGCTCGCAGCTAACGTGCTCACCTTCCCATCACTTATCCCGAAATGTATCGTCGATTCCGTCCATATCTCCGCACGGATCGGCGATCAAAGTCGGCTGAGGTGCTCAGACGCGCCACCCTGCAGCGCTAGACGCTCTCTCCTCCGCAGTTCACCCATCCCCTCTCACCTCCGTCGCTCACGCATCCCCGCTCACCTGCGCCGTCGGCCTGCCGTCTCTGCCCTGAACAGTGCAATGGGGTCAGAACGGCTGGGATATGTTTGTGGGGTGGGAGTGTGTGTGGGGGGGGGGGGGGGGTAGTGCGACTTATACTTGGCTGCCTTCAAGCAGCGTCAGCCATGAGCCGATCTGATTGACGATAATTTTTGGGAGTCGGGGCAGCCCCCTCTCCCGCCCCAATCCGCCGTCCCTGCTGTTCGCTCCGCCCACCCCAGGACGGCCGCTGCGCCGGCCGACGGGGGGGGGGGAAGGGGAGAGGGGCGGGCGGCCTCCCGGCGGGCTCGTCACAGGGCCGAGCTCATCTGTAGTGGCCCTGGACGGCCAGCCAGCTGCGCCCGACACCCCGGCCTGCCCCGCCAGACGGGGCGCCGACCGACGCCGCCGCCAGCTCGCACAGGTTCCTGCCGGGCACGACTGCCGTCTGATGGTCATAAAGGTCGCAACGGAGGTGTCGCGACCTTTATAGCTGCTGTCGCGGCTGATGTCGCCGCTCCCAGGCGGCCGTCACCAGTAATTGAACGGGAGGTGGCGAGCTGGCTGCGGGGAGGGGCATCAATCGTCTGTCATCTTGACAGGAGCCGCTCCAGAACCTCCACAGGGAACGCCAGGCTCAAATTGTCGGAGCCGATCCGATGATAATCACGTTTGCCGTGTTTTAATCCATAGCCGGCAACGAGGTGCGCAGTTTTGCGCTGGCACGGTGATGGAAGACGATATTGGTCCGTCTGAAAGGCGCGGTGGAACATCCGACACCTAATCTGAGGGTCTTCGGATTCAGCTCCCAGCGTGAGGTGGAAATCGTTCATTCTTGTAATCTGAAGGTCACTGGTTCGAGTCCCCAGTTTGGGATCTAATCTGTTCATTGTTATCAAATGCGCGCTATTGCCCTTATTTGACGTGACGGTGCAATTCTTCCTTTCCCAGACCGGGTAGGGGAAAATCAAGGTACATGATATAAGTAAGAAAGTGTTAAAAATTATATTTTCGGGACAACAAACTCTTATGTAGACAATAGCCGATGGTATGGTAAGATAACCTGGTTAAGCGAGGATATCAAACCAGTGGCAATGTCTCGGGATAATGGGGTCTAGTACGTACATGGAGACGGCATGTGGCGCCCGGCCCCCTCGTCTCCCTTGACCCGCACTGACCCTTCACGGGACGCGGCACTGTGACGTCATCGGGACAAAACGAAATCCTATCCAGGACATTTCTTCCAGGTGACGCTACCAAAAGGCATTTGTCAGACTTTCCATCTGCCACACCATCACATAGCCTACGTTGTTAGTGCCAGCTGACGCAAAGGCTCGCATTCACTTTTGGGACTTGCCATCTTTATTGGCATGCATGACGAAGAATCATTAACATGCCTAGGACACCGCGTGGCATTCAACTACATTGATGATAAGGCACGGGTCTTTGGTACTTAAGTTTTGTAATATATTGAGACTGTGGAGGCTTTGAGCTACTTTCCAAAAAAGAGGTGCTTGACTGAGAAAAACAATGTACTCCATGTGCCAGAGGTGCCAAAAGTGTTCCGTAGACTTCAGATTCACAGGTTCCCACGTTATCTTGTAGTGCGCTTGAGACGGCTCTTGGTGCGGCTGGATCCGAACGGGCTCACGCTCAATACCACTGTGGATTTTTCCTCCAGCGCTCTGGACATGTTTGCCATGCTCAGGGAGGTAACGGCGGGGAGACTGGATTTTTCATTGTTGTTACGGCTCGGACCGTTGGAACCCACGCCGCCTCAGATTCCAACTGATCTCGCGGAACCACGCCCGCCTCCGATGTCAACTGATCTCGCGGGGAACCACGCCGCCTCGATGTCACTGATCTCGCGGAACCACACCCGCTCCGATGTAAATTATCTCTCGGAACCACCGCCCCGCCTCAGATACAAACTGATCTCGCGGAACACGGCCCGCCTCAGATTTGCCAAACTGATCTCGCGGAACCACGCCCGCCTCCGATTTGTCAACTGATCTCGCGGAACAAACCGCCTCCGATGTCAACTGATCTCGCGGAACCACACCCGCCTCCGATGTCAACTGATCTCGCGGAACCACGCCCGCCTCAGATACCAACTGATCTCGCGGAACCACGCCCGCCTCAGATGCCAACTGATTTCGCGGAACCACGCCCGCCTCCGATGTCAACTGATCTCGCGGAACCACACCCGCCTCCGATGTCAACTGATCTCGCGGAACCACGCCCGCCTCAGATACCAACTGATCTCGCGGAACCACGCCCGCCTCAGATGCCAACTGATCTCGCGGAACCACACCCGCCTCCGATGTCAACTGATCTCGCGGAACCACACCCGCCTCCGATGTCAACTGATCTCGCGGAACCACACCCGCCGCAGATGTCAGCTGATCTCGCGGAACCACACCCGCCTCAGATACCAACTGATCTCGCGGAACCACACCCGCCGCAGATGTCAGCTGATCTCGCGGAACCACACCCGCCTCAGATACCAACTGGTCTAGCGGAACCACACCCGCCTCAGATACCAACTGGTCTAGCGGAACCACGCCCGCCTCAGATATCAGCTGATCTAGAGGAACCACACCCGCCACAGATGTCAGCTGATCTAGCGGAACCAGGACTGCCTCAGGTGTCAACTCATCTAGCGGAACCACAACCGCTTCAAATATCAACTCATCTAGCGGAACTACACGCGCCTCAAATGTCAACTGATCTGGCGGAACCACGCCCGTCTTAGATGCAAACTGATGTAACGAAACCACGCCCGCCTCGGCTGCAAACTGATCTAACGGAACCACGCCCCCTCAGATGTTTCAGATGTAGGGTGGTCTGCTGCACATCGTACGGATGCCTCAATTATCTGAGATGTTTCATGTTAATTAGACATCGTGCTTTGTTGCGACTAACACCGAACCGATATGACCTATATTACCCTGGCAGATGTGCGGGTACGACCTTAGGAAAGCCCTCTGCTATCTACAAACCGCATCATCTGTCAGTAAATGTACCGGAAGCGAATGCACATTCTTCACTGGTTATGAGGAGCAGATTGTGAAGCGTGTTATAAATTAACACCGGAAACGGCTGTGCACCTAATTAAGTGCCCGTCAACACGCCGCGGGCTTGCAGAGAAACATGACGTCAAAATGATGACCTTACGTCGCGAAGACCTCTAGCAGATAGCGAAGGTTTATAAACAGTTGCCAACGGCTAGCTATAGACGAGCCCAGATACCCATACGTAGTGTTTTTGTGATGACGATTGGGGTTGTAGGGTGCGCCGACTTCTGAGGTCACTTTGCGCCCATAACAGGTAAATGGCTGCCGAGGTGTATAAATGGTGGCGTTTTTAGAGGCACGTTCAACCGTTCTAGATACGCACGACAACTGAGCTTAAAGATATAAACAGATATCATCGTAACGAGACATCTTATCTTAACCAATGCGCACCAACTGTTCTAGATGTGGGTAGCAAATGAAATCAAATATATAAGTTAATCAAATAAATATATCAAAGATGCAAGGTAAAGTATAACCAGACATTGAATAGCAAATAAACCACAACATGAATCGTTTTGCATAAAGACAGCAAATAAAATCAAGGATTTGGCTTGATCAAATTACAACGAGACAACCAAAAACAAACCATCCTCAATAATAAATCAGAACTACCAAAGAGCAGGAGTTCGATGTTGGACCCAGAGGTCTGTCACATAATGGCCTCCGCTGCGGCCAGCCCCGCCGTCGCCAGCTGGTCAGGCCGGCGGGCGCCGAGACGCACCTCGAACAAAGACTCCCCTGGCACGGCTCCCGGCTCCCGGTGCCCGACGCCGGCGTCTGGGCACTGCTCCGGCGGACTCCCGCGCTCCGGAGCCGGCTCCGCTCGCCACCGCGCCGGCCCCCGCGGCCGCGACACTGCCGCCGCGCCGCCGCGCGCCACCGCCGCCGCCGCGCGGCGCGGTCCCGGCCGACGCGTCAGCCGACGCGTCGTCGGCGGCGCGGCACCTCGGCCAGCGCGATACCGTCGCGCTCGACGCCGTCCGGGATACTGGCGGGCGGCGGCGGCGGCGGCGCCGGCGCAGCCCGCCGCCGCCGCCCGCCGTGATTAATTACCGAGCCGATAGATTTAAGGTCGAGAATACTGGCGACACGGCAGCGGGTCGCAGCCGGAGAAATGGCCGGCGCCGGAGAGACTCGGACGCGGACGATCTGTTGCCTCCCCGGGACGGGCGGTTGTCGATGGCCTGACTTCCTGCGCCGAGAGGTCACGCTGAGAGCCGCGCCCAGAAATCCCACTCGTACAACAGCTTTAGCAGTCTGTTGCGACGGTAAAGCGGGTGCGACAAACATGGGCTTGCCGGTAATTGCGCAGTGACAAGCCGCCGCTTGGTCTTGCGTCACGATTTAACCGCGCAAGGGAAGGTCGTCATCATAAATAGACCATAACACCTACGCCAGATATGTTGGAGCTACCACCGTAATTATAATATTGCGCTCGGCTTCGAAATGGCTCCACTGAATTTCTGTCACTTGTCTGTGATCTGTGTCTCATGTTCGGCAGTACAGTTCCACGGTCTATGACCTGGCCCAGAGTCGAAGCTACCCTGAAGCTTACCTTACCCTGGCTCACCGTCTGCCGCACCCCACGATAAATCCCGGCTCACAGTCGGCCGCACCCCGTGGTAAACCTTGACTGTCGGCCGTGTCCCATGGCAAACCCCGACCCACTGTCGATCGTGCCCCACGGTAAGCCCTGACTGTCGACCGTGCCCCACGGTACGCCCTGACCGTCGACCGTGCTGCGCGATAAACGCTGACTGTCGACCGTGCCCCGCGGTAAACCCTGACTGTCGACCGTGCCCCACGGTAAGCCCTGACTGTTGGCTGTGCCCCACGGTAAACCCTGACCCAGTGTCGGCCGTGTCCCGGACTTCACTACGACCCACCGTCACCGACGTCCCACAGTCCACTCCAGCCCACCGTCACCGACGTCCCACAGTCCACTCCAGCCCACCGTCACCGACGTCCCACAGTCCACTCCGGCCCACCGTCGGCCACGTCCCGCAGTCCACCTTTCGTGTCGCCTGTGCCCGCTGTGACGTCCGCCCAGGCCCGGGTGCAGCCAGCACCGGCCGCCGGCCGCGCAAGCGAGCGGCCGGCCCTGGCGGGGCGGCCGACACCAATTCGGCGTCGGATTGGTCTGGTCGATTCGCCCGCATGCATCTCGGGGGAGGGGCCGGGGTGCCGCCATTCACTGGATACTGCTGACCCAGCCAGCACTCATCAGAGCGGCTTCAGTGTCGCCGCGAGGGCTGGCCGCTCCGCAAGTGCAAGCCGGCCGATCCGGTGACCAACATGAGCGGGACCAGCTTGTGGCTATAAACAGGCCGGGCGATTCAATCAATATCGGCTTCATACAGGCCCATCCGTCGCATGCCATCAGTTGACAGCACGTGAAATGGAGAGCGATTACGCCAGCTGATTAATGATGCAGCTGAGTGTGGCAGCAGTGGCCCAATTGCCAGACTGGGATTTTGTCCATTCTGTACAGCTACATAGCCCGGTCGGACTGCGGCCCCGCGAGCCAGCGCAACACACCCGGGACATCAACGCCGGCGGGTGTCTGGCCGGCCGCAGACAAACGGAAGCGCCTCCGAGCAGACGCCAAGAAGTGTCGGACCAAACAGCGCAAACAGATGCGTGTGTCCCGAGATGCAGGCATGTCAAGTAATAGAATTAGAGTGGTGGCATGTTGGAGAGTGGCGAGACGCTATCAAAGGACACGATGAAAAGCTGAGATAAAACGTGTAGAGTAGGCGACAGACCGTGGAGACTTCACTCTGGTGGAAGGGGGCCTGTGAAAGAAAGGGGGGCTGGGCCGCGCAGAGGAAGGTGACGTCGGGCCGAAGTGGGGGGGGGGGGGGGGAGGCGCTGTTGGGCCGAGGGGAGGGAAGGCAACATTGGGCCGAAGGGGGAGGCAACGTTGGGCCGAAGGGAGGGGAGGAGACATCGGACCGAGGACACGGAGGGGAGGGGGGCGACGTTGCGCCGAGGGCCTCCCTCTTCTCTTCGGCGATGACAAGCAAGCAGCCGATACTGCAGGGGTGGCTGGCGCCGCAGCAGGCCGATACAGCACCGCTCCCCCTCCCCTAATGCAGACGTCCATTGGAACCTCCTGACGGCGTCGCATTCGGCACGCATAGTGATTGCTGTACGTAATGGCCTCTCCCGGGCGTCCCGGCGACAGATGTCGCAGCGGCACGGACGGGCGGAAACACGCCCGCATGTGTAGAACTAACTAATTGTGTCAACATTGACACAGCGGAGGTGCCTCCGAGAAGGAGGCCGGTCCGTCCGTGTCAGGCGCAGCGGCGTCCTTGGTTGCTGACCGCGGGTGCGCCCGCGGCCCGCTGGGACGACGGGCTGGCGCCGTTCTTGGGGATATGACGTTCGGTGATTACGAGCCAGCCGCGTAAACTGGGTTGGTTACCGGTGCTGGAATGTGCCTGGTCGTATTCCTGGCTCGCTGGGTGCTCCTCAGGTGGTGCTTGCATGTCTCTGGCCGAATTGGCGTGACCGGCCAGTGGAACCGTTGCCACCCACGCCCGGTATGCGAACGTGAATTGGCTCGTCTAGACTCGTCCCATAAACTGAGTATCATAGGCGGGCGAACAATATCATGTGCTGGCGCACTGCCCTTTCTTCCGTTTTGTCTTCAAGTTAATCGGGGTAAACTTTTATATTAAGACTCTGGTTAGAATTAAAGGCTGTGTTTTATCTCACTTTGGCAATGTCCGCGAAACGGAAATCACAGTGTCATACGCGTTTTAGGTTTTGTCTTTATGTCTGATACAGGGTTAAGCTTGTCCAGAACAGTCATCACTCTTCCTATGCCAAATAGCTGCAGCGATTTCGTCACTTCGTTTATTGCCGTGATATATATATATATATATATATATATATATATATATATCTTATATATATATATATATATATATATAAGGCGTCGGAAAGAAACACATTGTCCTGGTATGACATGCGTATAACATAGCCCGATAGCATATAAGCACATGTCTTTTCGTTTCGCTTGATAGCACGTGCTTTGGAGTTCTAGTTGATGTAACCCAGATTTAGCCCATGTTTACTTTGCACTACGTTGCTGCTAAGCCCGTAGCTAAAGGCAAAAGTTGTCTGTTTGTATTGGCCAACGAGATCCATCATCGCAAAGGAAACACAGAGTAGAGTTCACTTCAAAACCATGTACACCCCTTGCGGGAACACAACTTGCATTGTGAAGCAAAAGTTTTTATGAGACGGGTCTGTGCAGAACCTAAGCACGGGACGAAATGAGGTTGTAAAGTACAAAAGGAAAAAACGGAGAAGGGGGGGGAGTGATTTGCACCCTCACTGAAGAGCCATTAAAAGCCTTTTGAAGGTTTGCGCCGAAATTAGAGCTGATCGCGCAGCCGTATGGCATGTTCTGAACACTGGCCTCAAACTTGTTCCCTGGAAAGTGACCATCAACCAGAACTCGGAAGAAGCCGGTAAACCACAGCGGACAACATTTGTTGCAGGTAACAAACGTTCAGCCAGGTCTGGCTGGAGACGAAGGTTGAAGTCGATCCTCGGCTTCTGAGCCCCACCTGGCTCAGATACGAGACCCGCTTGCACCTGAATGGGGTATTTCATTGAGTGGGGTAAAACCCGAAGCAGCCGGATGTAGGCCACGGGGCTGCCAGACACCATGTTGGAGGGCCCACTCCACAGCCCAGAGGTGACGACGTGGTCAGACATGATTTCCAGTTTCTTTAGGGACTTCTTCCACCAAAAGTGCAGAAGGTTACACGGACACGGTGAACCACGAACACAGTAAACACGGACACAGTAAAGCACGAGCGGTACGTCGGCATACTGAGGTGCTCCTGGAGGCCGGTGGAGCGAGGCTCAGGTGTCGAAAGGGAGAACATTTGGCCCCAGCATGACGGGCAATTCTCCACACGTCAAGGATGGCCCTGACACGGTTGGAAGACTGCTTCGTTGACACATCATCAGCCGGAAGACTGACAACTAGCAACCGGCTCATTCTTCCGCTCTGATCCTCCCAGATTTGTATCCATGGATTTCCTCACATATCGTGCCCACAGGAAGAGCTTTCAGGGCGTCGGTGACCTGACGAGTGTCCTCGCGCAAATGACGCGCAAGTCACACATGGCGCTTGAGCAAGCGCTGCCGGTGAAGTGGAAAGGCACGAAGATCTGTGCTTTCTTTCAAAAAGGGGGTCATGTGGAGCACGTTCTTTACCATTGGCGGGTCCTGGATTTGGTCAAGGGGGATGGGGTGGTGCGCAACACTGTGTTCCCTCCTCCCTGCTGCTTGGGGCCCCTCCCAAAACTTCGGTTTTTGATCATTCAGAATTATAATGCTTGTGTTTTCTGTTTTATGATCGAATCACATTCCTGTACGCCGCCCTAGAAAACTAGGTGTAATGCGTATGCACATGCATGGAGTGCTTTCATTTTTCCGAGATCATTGCAGATCCTGTTATTTCTACCTCAGTGTTTTGGAGAATGTGTGAGAAAATTAGTTAAAAGTTGGCTGTTAAATCCATCAAGATCAAACCCTGCACTTGATTCCAAGGTTGGTAACGGCTAACCGCTTCCCGGTGACTAGCTGGCCAGAAGATGCGATCAGCTGATGACTTTTGACTAATGCAGTTTTTTGACAGTTGAGTTTGAGCATACAATGTGCTAGCATTCAAAATGTGTTAAAAACATAATGCACAAGTATGTATGTAACAAATTTGATGACTAACGGAAATTAGATTTACTACATGGGCGGGACGTACGGGTTTTCGGGATGTAAGGTAAGGACTTATGAAATGTGGGGCATATCTTACAGATAATATACAATATCCTACAATATCCTGCAAATAATATGTACTAGAAATAATGCTTACTGCTACCTTTCGTGATTCTGTTATTTTTACCCAGTTGCATTCATTCACACTTTTTGGACAATTATCAACGCAAAGGAATGAGTTCCAGTACATATATTTCCTGAAACTTCTCCATAATTAGAAAGAAGCTACCGGAAGAGTGCAAACGGCCGGGTAAACGGTCTGACCAGGGGGCAACTGACGTAGCGTGAGTAATTAACGGGTAATCGTTTATTACAAATGGATGGCGGGTAGGTATGGGCAGGTGGACTGGGTTAAGGATGTATTACCCCCGAAAGACTCTAATTCACACCATCGTTTCCCCCCCCCCCCCCCCCCCGTTGCACCGCAATTAAAAGTCACGTATCCATCTAACATGGGCTTGACCATGTGCTTCTGTTCTCGGAATCATGGCTTCTTTCACTTGGGTGAGCGACGTGCATAGGTTGCGTGGCGGACAAATGCTAATGAACTGCTTGCCAATCGTGTACATCATAACGTCTGCATTGGAATCAAAACTGAGCAGATTTGACGCAGAAAGGCAGAGTCGGGCCGAGCACGACCCCTTGTGACGCATTAAACTGAGCCCATCTCATGTCTTGAACACGCGGTTTCACATATTGCTTTCGGTCTGTAAGGGCTTAAGACCACTGCTCAACGATACCGCACCAGGAGGATTTAAAAGGAAGCTTGACGTGTGCCGTGGAATGCGGTGTCAATTTTCGAGAGCTCACTGCTGGTATGATGGTGCCCATCATGTGGCATGATGGTGATGGTGTCCACCATAACGGGCTATTTTTTATATAGACATGGCGTCCACTAGACAGGAATGCATTATCGATGAACGTATTCTCCGGTACCCGTACCAACAATCAGCAATAATACCGTTGCTACTTCGGTATGCTGTCAGCTGTTTTGTCACTACCTTTACGAGCAGCTTGAAGAGGAAGATCAAGCGACTTTTTGGATGAAAGTTGTTGGGGTCCTCTGTTCGGCGAAACTGATGCAGGGGAAGGATGTCCCCCTCTTTCCCCATGGATTCAAGCTTGTTAGATCGGGTAGAAGTGTTCACCAAGTGACGCGCTTGATGACCAATCGCAGGGAAGGTGGTTTTAACACGCGCCAGGATGGTCGGCTAGATGCCCTTTGCTCGGGTGGGGGTCAATTTGAACACCCCTGAGATCTCGGACAATAAGAAGGCTAGAGACACCAAATTTGCAGGGTGTGTTGACCTGTACATGAACTCACTTGGGTCAAATTTTGAGGTTCCTTGGTTATGATCTTTGGGTCACACAAGGTCAAAAATGTCAAATTTCAGGTTGGTCTCCAATGTGTCTCCAGAACCTAGATACCTGTTTCTAAGCAAAGCATCACATGCTCATTCAAGGTCAGTGACCTTGTTTGACCTTTTGAAGGTCGTGGTGACCAAAATCATACAAGACCGCTTGAGTTTTGCATTTGAATAAGCGGGAAAGATTACGCTAGGCAGTATGCTCCTAAAAACAAAATGTTGGCCCGTAAGAAGTTTATGGAAGATGTATCATGCGGCTCATGCTATCAATAAATTCAAAATGAGCACCAGAAGCTATCCCATACAGCAATCCCTAGAGTAATAAATCAGGCTGGTTTTGACCGTGGTCTGACCTTCATACCTGACCTTAGGTCGACGTAATTTGCTCATTCAATATTTGTGTTGCCTAAGAAAGCATATCAGAGATGTGCGGCTTCGTCTAACACTCCTCTGTTGCATCAGATTGAACAATTCCCAGGAAACTGCCTTCGCTGAAATCATATAGGTCAGTGAGTTTATCAGGTAAATCTAAATTTTTATACCAAACAATCCGCTATTCAATTGTCTGCAGTAAGCAAAACCTGGCGCAGCTGCGCCGCGCCGTTCTGAAATCATTATGGAAAAACCTTCTGGAGGGGGGCAATTTGACCCCCACCTGAACGCGTGTTAAGAGAGAAGAGGTAGCCGTCTGTTCTTAAAAAGACGGTGTTCTTCGTCCTTTGAGATAGAATAACAATTCCGTTGGTGTTACGGCCATCAGATACAGGACGTGCATTGTTTCTTTAGCTCTGACATCCAACAAAAAAGAATGCAATCTTAATGAATGTATCATTCGGTACCCGTACCGGCAATCTGCAATAATACGGTTGCTACCTCGGTGTGCTGTCAGCTGCTTTGTGACTACCTTTTCGAGAAGCTTGGAGAGAAAGATCAGGGGACTTTCTGCATGGAAGTTATTGGCACCCTCTGTTCAGCGAGACAGAGGAAGGCTGAGGAAGAAGGCTGAAGAAGGATATTCGTTTCTTTCTCCCTGGGCTGAATTTTACTAGATCGGGTAGGAGTATTTACCAGATGACGCACTTGATGACCAATCGCACGAAAGGTGGTTTTGAGATAGATGAGATTGCGATCTGTTCTTAAAGAGACGGTGTTCTCCGTGCTTTGAGAAAGAATAATAGTGCCGTTGGTGTTACGGCCATTAGATATCTGCAGCATTTTGTGTTACGGGTAGTCGTAGAGCACCTGCGACTGCGCGGGATGGCTGAGGGGAAATTTTGCCAAATCGCTTCGAAGCAATGACATATTTTTTTACACCACCGCGAGAAGTGATCAGCACGGTTCTCACACTAAACGTTCTACTCACCAGAAACAAAGATTTCAGGCTAAGTTGACGGTTTCGGCGCTGTCTTAATGACGGTAAATCTGTCGTGACCCCACGACGCACTGATCTTCTATATGTCCCGCAGATTTGCTTCCTTCGCCTGTTTAATTTTTCGACCGGTCAAAACTGAGAGGCTACCAATAGTGTGCCGCACCATCAAGGCTTTCTTAAGGGAGCACGTGGTGGCTTGCAATAAGTATTGAGCAAAAATGCTTATGCGCATTATCGCCACCAGCACATCATTTAAAAGCACCGCTCCATTCCGGTCCTTTATTTTTGGTTTTCGTTTGTATTAAGCTTAATCCTGTTCATTTGCTTTCTATTCGAACACTTTCAACACATCTGATTATCAGTTTCTATTTGTACTCCTGTCGGGCACTGTCAACATTTTCACATGCACCATTTTACTTTCCCATCCTGGTCCCTGTCGATCATTTGTCGTTCGATTACTCTTCATTTCGTCTTCATCCTGGTCGATCGTTCCTGTCGAAATTAGAGCAATCGATCATTTTGTATCTCGATATGAAGCCCCAAGGGTCATTCGTTTTTGATCATGGACGATCAGTTTTTCATTCGATCATTCGGCCCTCGGCATTGTGTCCGGCCACAATGCACACTCCCTGTTTGATCTCGTATTAGGGTCTGTATTACTGGGTTTATCCATGCAGAGGCTGCATGAAATATGCCCTCCCGGGTCACAACATCGTCGAGTAGCACGCTCTGAGTGACGGATTTAACGATGATCTAGCCGCGTAGAGGCTCGGAATGTGAAAAACACCGGGAGTGAATTCCTATCTTGAGTTAATCTAATGTTAATGTCTTTAATCCAATGCGTCATAATGATGACCATATCGTCCATATCATCCATCCATCATATGCGATCCATATCAAACATGTTAAGGTGTGTTTTCCTTTCCCCAGGTCACTCGCGGGTGACGAATGCTATGGGGTAGGTCGGGAGTAAAATCACACCGACCTCGAGACGGCCCAATGGCCGCCCCGTGATGCCGTCAGACTGTCTCGGTATGGGCTGATCTCTACACGTGGGTTTGTCATAGTGTGGCGGGCAAAACGGCTTTCAATGCATGCGATTCTACGCCGGTTGGCGTTTGACACGTTTTGAAGGGTTGTCACCTTTTCGGGCTGAAAGGTAGTTTGTGATGCGTGTCTCAAATGGTCAAAGCGGATATTGGCGGCGACGGAAACGGACAGTATTCTGAAGAGGTGCGTGAACAGGAATATATCTAAAAGTAGTTCTCGATACCGCTGCAATCCTGCCCGTTTGGCTCTAGACCGAGTCTCGTGTTTCACGTGGGGTTTTTGCAACAAACGATTTCTAAAAACAAAATCAAGGGTAGATCCGGGGCAATTGGACTATGGTTCCCAAGGCGGTCAAAGTTTTGCAAGAAATGACATCTCTAGAGTCTAGAGTTCAAAGAAAGCAGCGTAACTATTACCAAGGGAAGTTTGCTTTGGAACACTTGTGTACAAGGAAGCGAAATCTGTTGAGCTGCTAAAAAATCAGGATGCCATTTGACCTTTTGTTCACAAGCCGGCTTTGGTCTGTTAAGGCGGCATTTTGCATGCGCCGTCGGGCGAAATACGCCATTCCTTAAATATTCGATAAGGTGGTCGGAAACACTGCTCAACCCAATGGTGTAGTTTCTTATTCAGCTGGAGAAAACGCTTCGCCCCCAACCTTGAGAAGAAAGCAGCGGCGTGCGCATATAGTAGCTCTTGAGTGCACGTCCCCTTTCTCACCAAATTTACGACATGCATTAATATGTACGTGACTAAACGCTGACAGCTACCATTTCCAGGCGAACGCATAAGAACTGATTCTGGGCTTGTGACTCACAATCCCCTACATTCATGTCAAACCAATTTGCCGTTGTGTAATCGGATGAACGGCGCAGATCGCTTCCTAAAGAGCCTTTCATTGGGTGTCATAACAAATCCGACCTCTCATCCAGCCGGCTGGGTAATGCCCTGAACACTGCAAAGGCAGTGATCTAGGCCTGTATTGCCTGAAGTCCGTGGCAATCCAGGTGTTGCCGAGAAGGGTGCAGGTCACCGAGGACATAAAGCACACGTGTTCATAGGCCATGCAATGACATCTTCAGAAGTTGTCCTGACAGCTAAAATGAGGTTCGTCTGCTCTCTGCATCAGCATGTTACCAACGGGTGCGATACCCAGCCACAGGTGACAGGTAATTGTCACCTGCAGCTGGTGCTCCTCGTGTGTCACCAGCTACCACTGTTGCATGACAGCTGGTGCCACTCGTGTGTCACCAGCTACCACTGTTGCATGACAGGTGGCGCTCATGAGTCACCAACTACCACGGGGCGGGGGCTGAAGAGGACATGCCTCCCAGTTCTCAAAACAGGTTTTCCCCTTAACTTTTGCCTGTTAAACCCACGTCTTTTTTCATGTTGCCTCATTTATAATGCCTCTTTCAGATCCGATTACCCCAGATTTGACCCCCACTCGCAGGTTTTTCAAGTTTGAGCCCTCAAATCCGGGTTTCCCACGTCCCCTCTCTGAAACGTGGTTATACCCCTGACGGAATGTCAGCCACACGAAATACGTTGTCAGTGGAGGTATACGTAGATGGCATCACACCATACACACACATCAGTAACAATAAAATTGGTCGGACTGGCAGGCGAACACAACCAGGCCGTGCAATGCCACCCAGGACTGCAAAACATCGTACTTAAAACTGTGCCAGAGCGAACTGGCATATTGGCGAACAGCAGGGTACTTGGAGCTCACTACGCCCACAGAGCCAGACATTCTATTACCCAGGATTGCCAAAAATCATGCTTCGAAATGTACCAGAGTATACTGGCATGATGGCGAAGAGCAGCGTACTCAGAGCTCACTACATCCGCAGAGCCAGACGTTTTGTCACCTATATGCAGTTCATGGAAGTTCATAAGGGCTTAAGACAGCATTTGAAAATGGTAGAACATTTAGAAAATGTTCTTAATTCAACGTTTTGTCTTTAAGGGCAATGGGTCCGTAATTGTCTGCGATATTGAGTTTACGTGCACGCTCGCAGCAAGTGTTTGCACTTTTCAGTTTGTTATCAGACAGAATCAGAGGCACTCACTTTGTGTTTATATATATATATATATATATATATATATATATATATATATATGTATATATATGCATGCATATATAATGCATATATCCTGGTTTTTAAACGAATATGCAAGGTTTCGAAGACGTTAAGCAACATGCACTTTTAAATGCTCGTACCTCGAGGTGAAGTCACATCACGTCTTATCTATAGCCGACGCGAAATCTCTCTCTTAAGACCATGTGTAGAAATAACGTGCGATAATATACTGAAACTTTTTGTTGATATCACCATAGGGAGCGGTGAACGCTTGGCCTTAAGTGAAAGGCCGACTAATGGCTTGGGGACCGATTTTGGAAAGCTCATGTTCTCAAATTGTGCAGAACCGCCTGGCGTCGAGCTGTGCTGGCGGTGGATTGGTGCTCGTCAACCCTCATCCTTCTGGCGGGCTGGTCGACACGCACTCTTCCCCAGCCTCGTATGGTGGACGAGGGTCCGGCCGGCGAGGATGGTAGGCTGGACGTCGATCCTAGTGCCGTTCGGCCGCCCGTCGGGGAACGTATCGGGCATTATGGGGCAATGACTTGTCTGCACAAGGATTCCTACCGGGACCCTTCGAAATTCATGTTATTGCTGCTTATGCTGATTCTGGATTTTTAATTCAACGTTTTGACTTGGCACGTGACCTTAGTGACCTTGCTAGCGCGTTCAGGATTCCGGAATTCCCGTAGTATTTCTCGAGGCTAGACGGCAACGATGCCTTTTAACCGCGTTCTGCAGCAAACGTAATCGCACTCACTGTTGTTCTAGAAATCACGCTCACGTTTTCGAAACTCGAGGGTAAGCATCAGTGGCTGCGGTGGCTGCCAACAAGCTGGCAGCTTTTCTGAGAACGTCTCGGCGCGGGATTTCCCCAGACAGAGCGTTTTCGATTTTACCATTTGAGATGCGCGTACGCGAGATAGTCTGAGGCTTAAGCGAAGGTCAGCGGAATGGAATCGCGGCGGCCGTTAAGTACAACGAAAACGTAGCAACGAATCCTGTCGTGGAACTAAACGCTGGTAGTCTACGTGAATCATGGACGAAATACGCAAGTCTCACTGCCCATTCAAGAACCGAATTGTGGTGTGTTTTTGAAATTATTTTGTTTGTACGCGCCCACGAATATTCATGCACTTCGTCATACTCATACCTCAATTACACAATAATCCAGAGGAAATCACCGTGCATGGCTCTTCTTTTTTTGGTGGGGGGGGGGGGGGTAGTGGGATGGTTAGCATTAGGACGAGCATTATCTTTTGACATAACTTTTCTGGCAATAATTATTTTATACGTCATCAGCATACCTGTATGGCAACCACGTGAGGTGATCAGGCGACAAAACATACCAGTCAGTCATGACCGAGGGGCGCAATTGTTATTTAACTAACACGAACACGAAATAAACAAAACTGTTTCACAGCCGACGTCATCTGTATTGTTAAACGGAGTGTTCCTCATTTGTATGGGGTTTTGAATTGAAACAGCCATCTTTAAGACCATTCAGCGTAGTTCACAGCCCTGCCCCCCCCCCCCCCCCTTAAGACCTAACACGCTCCAGTTTATGAGCCACACGCCCGCGGAGACGTGCAGACCATTTCGGGGAGAGTACTTTAAGTCACCCAAGTATCCACGACGCTATGAACACGTAATTCGAATCGTGCCATTTCATTCGCCATGCGACGATCAAGGCCAATAAAATACTGTTGTCGAGTCGTTCATATCTGGCGTTGGTGACCACGATTTCCAGATATATTGGCCGCCAATTGGCCTTCAATCAATGTCGTGCGAGGTACAATGACGTAATCAAACAGTGGTGTATGGAGGAGCATATTTACGAAACAGAGAAAATGCGTTGTTTAAAGCAGCTTTTTGCACTTTAAAGTATTCCAGTAGTCACAAGCGAGCGTATTTAATCATATCTGATACTTGTTTCAATATTTTGACATGTGTAACATACCCTCTGAGTCAATATTTTTGTCAATCCCGAAGCAACATCCGAACCATAGTGTGGGAACGATTGCTAACCGGGGCAGCCACCACTGGGATCGGCGGCGTCCCGACCTCAATAACTCTGTCAGAACTGGACTATTCCCGTGTCTGGCCTTATAAAATGTTACAAAAACAGCCACAGTAAAAGTTAAGGCGTGGTCACATTCATGGTCACGAGCAAGTGATATGAAATTTGGAGCCCCAAAAATCACAAACGACAGCCGGCTTCTTCATCCCCTTGCGTTCACGTTTCTCTGGGCCCCGCGCTTTTTCTTCTCCAATTTTCTCTCCAAACCAATTTACAATTTGGCGGAACGGCTGCGACGTCGCCGCCCGCGGAAAGGGAGGGACATTGCAGACGGGGCAGGGCGGCCGGACATGGTCGGCGGTCTCCCGCCGGCCGCGCCCGCCGCCGGTCGAAGCGGGCCGACCGGCGGCGGCGGTGCGTGAGCCGACTGAAATGTTTGCCGACTCCGCCGGGACCGAATATGGAATAAAAACCGGCCGGCCGGCACTGGCGCCGCCCGATGACCACCCGGGGATTCGGAGCGTCTGCCGGGCCCGCCCACGTCCTCGGCGCCCCGCGGCCGACGGAAAACAATCCGCCGGCTGGGACCGAGCTGCCGTCGATTGAAGTGGCCGACGGGGGCGCCGCGCCGGTCGGCGGGGGCTCCTCGCTGAAGGTGCGGCGCGACCACGACGCGCGTCGGGGATGCCGCCCCCGGTGTGCCGCCTATCGACCGCCACCGACGAGCGCCGATCATCGGCTGCCGGCCGTCGGGCCGACGACGGGCCCGGGCCGGCTTTGCTGACCCAGCAGCGACTGGGACGGCCTCCTTCTCTCGGCGCCCGCCTCGCCGCTGACCTGACCTGCGTGCCGGCGGACCGGCACCGGAGCCGCCCGAGTTGCCGCCGAGAACCGATGACAGCCTCAGCGGCGCTGACAACAGGGCGTCACGAAACGGCCTATGGCTGGCATTGCAAAACGGCTGGCGCCACGGAGCCGCTGGTGAGGTAGACCATAGACACGGTAGGTGTGACGCACTGAAGCTACTATGGTCACGAACAGACGCACAGACTGCGGTCTCCGACCGGCTAATTTACTTGAGTTATAGACGGAATGATTGGCCGAAGCCACCGAGTGACCGGAGGAGCGCAGTCAAGAAGTTGCACACAGCCTGCTAGTGGATTGGCCGTGAGAGCTCCACGGCTTGTCTCAACACACGACGCTTCGCCTCGGCCGCCGTGATTCGCCGGCGGCGCCCGGTGGAGCATAAGGAAATGTACCGGGGAGCGACAGGCAGATTGAAAAAGAAACAAGCAAAGACAAGGCAAAACGTGTGGTCATTTCATAATGTGGTGTCATTCTACAGTGTTTGTTGTATTGTCCGACCTTCCACGGTCAGACAAGTGTCGCGAGCGTTGTGGTACACACCTAGCCTTGCAAAGAGTAGCACTGACCCACTCATGTCGGCCACTCAGGGTTGAGGGTATTTGCCGAGTAATGCTACAACACGCGCAATGCCCCAACATGACCCCCTCCTCCATGTGTAGAGGACGGGGCAATGACGTCTCCACATCTCCTCCCATCTCATATTAGCCATGTAGTGGCGCATGGAACGAATATCTAAGAAGATATCCCCCTCCCCCCGTCCCCCACTCACACACTTCTTTGGACACCTTCTGCAGCTGTTTCCGAGTTCTCCATCACAATCCACCCTTATTGTGAACGTGTGAAGCGAGCGCAAGGAGGCACGCCTGAGTTCCACATCCAGACCTCCAAGCCCACAACCGAGCTTTCAACGCGGTTCGCTGCTGCCTTGGCTCCGTTAAGATGAGGCCTTACATGGTGTATCAAGGCCCCTGGAATACAGGCTCAGCGTCTGGGGCGCGTCAAACGATCGGGCTGTTTGCAGAACGTTAGACTCGTGTACCAACCCGCTTAAGCTCAAGCTACTCGAGCCCCAGTCTGAGGGAAGATCAAAGCAATGGAGGGTAATTTGTTCGCTCATCTTCACCCCAGCTCCAAAGTCAGCGGGCTGAGAAGGCTCTTCTGGTTCACTATATGTTTCGCCAGCACATCGCCAAAATGAGACCATCACAGCGTGGTGCCGACATGTTCTCATCAGAACATAGCAACACGTCCAAAATCACGCAGCGTGCGGTCAATGTGGGCATCAAATGGGGCTTCTACAAGCGTGTTTTTTTTTTCTCGGCTCCGCCCGGGGCTGGAAGCCGAACAGAACCAGCAATTCAGTCCAAGGTCAGCAGCGTTTCTGTGCCGATTTTCCAAGTTCCATCACATCTGCATACCTGATCACAAATATCCCACCACCAACCACCGTCAGCGTAAACTTCCCGCGTCTCTGGAAAAGTCTCGCACGGTAATCGTCGACAGAACTTCCGCCCTCGGATTTTGTCCTAGATTTGGTGGTTCAGCGACAGATGGCTTTGGGAGCTGATTTGGGTGCTGTCAAGCCCGCCTCCGCAGACCGATGGAAGTGCGTTAAACAAACGCTGGATGAATAGAATCGGAACGATGGAAGGGAGCGGGCGGCTGGATGACAGACCACAAGGAAAAGGCGTGAAATTGAAGACAGATGGTGACTAAATGGAGGATAGAAAACGGACGGCAGAGGGCGCTTCCTATCGTGGTCGCCGGTTAGCCGAGGACCGAGTCAGAAATAGTCTGTGATATTCCCTTTCCTAGCTTCAGCAAAAACATAATAGCATGTTTGAAGTATATGACGTAGAACAAAACAACAAGACCGGAGTGAGAAAACTGCTCACATTGCACGTGACTGTCTACCTTAAATTGGGACATAAATTATGGAACATTGCATTCACATGCGTGACACGAGTTGTTGACCGCTGGGCAAACACGCTGAGCGTGGCTATTGACTGCTGGGCAACACGCTGGGTGTGACTGTTGACCGCTGGGCAGACACGCTGCGGATGACTGTTGACCGCTGGGCAGGCACGCTGAGGGTGACTGTTGACCGCTGGGCAGACACGCTGAGCGTGGCGTTGACCGCTAGGCAGACACGCTTAGCGTGGCTGTTGACCACCGGGCAGACACGCTTAGCGTGGCTGTTGACCACCGGGCAGACACGTTGGGGGTGGCTGTTGGCTGCTGGGCAGACACGCTTAGCGTGGCTGTTGACCACTGGACAGACACGCTGGGGGTGGCTGTTGGTCGCTGGGCAGACACGCTTGGCGTGGCTGTTGGTCGCTGGGCAGACACGCTTGGCGTGGCTGTTGACCACTGGGCAGACACGCTGGGGGCGGCTGTTGGTCGCTGGGCACACACACTTGGCGTGGCTGTTGGCCGCTGGGCAAACACGCTGGGCGATGCTGTTGGCGGCTGGACAGACACGCTGGGCGTATTGGCTGACTTCCGCCCATGACTTGGCATCTCCCCAGTCCACCGCTCCGAACTGAGTCAGTGTGGTGTTCCCCCACTGGCTCAATCTCCAGGATAAAGCTGACCAGCGGGGCAGGTCGACAGACTCGGACGCGAAAGGGCGTTTTGCTCGGCTCTCGGGACCACGCAAAACGCATCTCCTGTTATGGGGGAGGGGCAGACCGAATCTGCCGCGCTGGGTTTGCGGTGATCTCGGAAAAGGCGGGACAGATATGCGGTAGTAAACTGTCTTGTCTCCAGAAGATGCGGGCGAGCTAATCAAGACTTCCCTGTGCCGACGGATTTCAATCACGTTAAATATGCAAACAACACGAAACGTCCGCGATGTTTCCGTGCTCTTCGCTGATTGTGGAACTTAATCGCGATGCAACAAAATACGAGATCTTATCAGCTTTGCTGGTGAGAGCTCGGCCGCGTGATTGGTGCTCACGACTTGGTCCCGTGGCAACGGTGACACAAAGCACCACTCGCGGTCTTCTCCACAACGTGCGTTTTTGCTGTGCTAGTGAGAAAATGAATGAAGCAGAACACCAAGCTACGAGGCAGCCAAACCGCGGGCTGAAGGATGACGACCTGGCTAAGAAGTGTGAGGAACGAGCTTCGTGGTCCAGTATCAATTTTCCAACGCAAATAAACGGCGCCCACCAGCGGCGCAACAGCCGCCGGCGGCGCCTCTCCGCATAATGGCCGGGTAACGTTCGCCAGTCCTGAGCTACACCAGTGAACCTCCGCCGCCGGTGAGCTGCAGCGGGCGACTGCGCAGTGAATGATGGCCAGTGAGGCTCTGCATGGCCTCACCAGCTGGTCAAATGGGCCTCCGCGGTGGCAAGCGCGGGCCACTGCTCGCGTCAACACGGAGCCGGCTTCTAATACATGTATTAAACGAAATCACAGCTAATGGGTGTCCGGAGGGCTACAAAAATAATATGTATATATACACCGTCAGGAACAAACCCGGACACGCAAACCAAAGCACAAGCAGGCCTAGACGCTGACCATGATTTGCGATGTCCTGCCAAGAAAACCGGTGACAATACCAAGCAGTACGGTGCTATGCAGACCACCGCCACCTTTTCGTGGCCTTTTGACCAGCTCCAGTTCAGATTTACGCGACCACTGGCCTCAGGGAGGCGCCGAAGAAACCCAGCCAGCGGCAATCGGTACATAATCGCCATGGGCTGTATAGTGCTGGAACGTCCGCGCGGGGTCCGAGCGGCGTGGGCGTACGGCGTGCAGGCCTCGAAGCTGTGTCGCCGGCCTGGCTGCCACAGCGTGACTCGATGCCTGTCATACACCAGTGCGGCCACACAAAACCGGCCTGATAGCAAATCAGCAGACGAGTCATAGATCCCAGTGTTCACGGCACGTCTGTAAACGCCAGGTGGGCCGGCCAAACTACCAAGAGCACGCCACACAGCTAAGTTATGTCTACGTTACGGGTGAGACCCCCTCCCCGCTGAAGTCCCGCACTCTGACCGCTGACCAAGCTAGGCACGACGAGCCTACACAGGTGGCCTTCAGCAGGAGTCGGTGCCTGCTACCGCTCATACTGAGAGACGGGATACCACGCCGCTTCAAGAGCAGCCGTTACCTGCCCTAGGCTCCAAAACCCGGCTCTCCAGAGAAGAGGTCCAACATATCCCCGCACAGGGACTCCACATATGCCCCCCACACGGGGACTCGACACATGTCCCTCACGCGGGGAGTCCACACATGTCTCACAAGTGGACTCACAAACGTCCCGCACGCGAAGAATCTGCATATGTCCCGCATAAAATGAATCCACAAGTCATGCCCACGGGGAGTCCACATATGTCCATCACACGGGGGACCCATACAGTTCCTCACACCAGACGCCGGCTCATGTCGACTGCAAGAAGAGCCCCGCACTTCCCCGCCACACACACGGAGCTGGGACACCGCATCTCACAGCGCGGGTCGGCGCACGCCAGCCCCGCACGAGGCGGCGCCGACACAGCACACCCCGCGGGGGACATCCGGCAGCGCCAGCGCTTCATTGAAGAACCAGTACAAGTGCCGGCGTCGTCCTCCACACCCAGCGCCGCGCAGCGCGCTACTGGCCTCCCGCGTCCCGCCCGCTCACGACAGGTAGGTGCGCACGGTGCCGCGGATCGGCTGCCGACAGAGCGGGCAGTCGCGCAGCGCCGGCGCGCAGTTGACGCACGTGATGAGGTGGCCGCACGGCAGGAACACCACGCCCACGTCCTCGTCCATGCACACCTTGCACTGCTTCTGCTCTTTCAGTCGGATGAACTCCTCCTCCAGCGAGCTGGGCGTCGTGGCCGACGGCGTCGACACTGCGGGCGCGCGGGGGAGGGGGTCAGAGCGGAGGAGAGGGGGTGAGTAAGGGGGGAGGGGTCAGAGCGGAGGAGAGGGGGTGAGTAAGGGGGAGGGGTCAGTGTGAGGGAAGGGAGCAGAGCGGGGTGGTCAGTGTACAGGGCCGGCGTTGCACAGGGGGCCAGAACGGCAGGACAGCACACCAGATTGTACTCAGCTGTTGCCGAGTGAGACCGACACGCTATCCATACGCCAGGCAGTATAGAATGCGGCTATTTGAGCCACTAGCATGCTTCATAAATGCACTTAAAAAATGTGTACTTACAGCTTGCGGGACAGAGTAAGGCAGTGGCAGAAAACGTAAGGTGACTAAATCGTGCCAACGACATACACATAAACAGACATCCCTCTATTCCACGCACCGCAGGGCCACAAATTACCGCTGAAATATCACCATCTTACACAACCCACGAAGGCCGCGAGCCCTCCCCACCCCCAGCGCGCACGTGACGCAAGTGCGTGTGGGACGGCACTCAGTGTGCTGGCGAGCCCGCACCTGAGGCCGGTGACAGGAGCCGGGGCGTCTCGCCGCCGCTGCCGCCGTTGTTGGTCACGGTCGACTGGCTGGACTCGCTGCTGGCCTCGCTGACCTGACTCGTCAGTGCCCGCTCATCGGCGTCGCGGCGTCCGCGGGGCTGTCGGAGAGAACGCTCGTGTTACTGTCGTCACGTCCTGGGCAGGGCAGCACGACAATCGCCGTCGCAGACTTCTCACGCCGCACGCCACTGTACGAGATTCAGTTCTTCCACAAGACTCACGTACCGGAACACTGACACCCACGACAGTTCGACACTAATCGTAAAATGCGTACAATGTCAGTTTCCAGGTCAAAGTGCACAATGCGCAGCCATCCACGGTTTTTTCCGGGGTCAGATTCTGACCCACTGGTTGGCCACACCGCTGCTACCATCTACATCAGTTCTGTCGCGTCAAGAGTGCATGGCGGGGCGGCAACTGTGCTCAGGGCCATCTAGCGGGTGATGCCACAACTGCTGATGTCGGCGCCAGATGGCCTTGCGCCGACTCCAGAGGCCTCGGCAATGGAACTATGAGAACCTGGGAAACGATGTGATGTCCACCGCTGCAGCACCAGGTGCCACCACCTACCCCTCGTTCGTCGCTTCCATGTCCTCGTCCTCGGAGCCGGACGTCAACCCATGCCGGAGTCGCCGCCCGCTGGAGGCCGCCGACAGGGGTGAGGCCGCACGCCCATGGCTCGGTCCCGCCGCCCCTGACAGCTGCCGGACGGCACGACACGTCAGCCGGCTCCGCGCAACAACAGTCCCACACGCGTCCGCCAGACGGGCCCACCACACCGCCTCGGACAGGGTCCCATCGCGCGGCCGGACACCAACCGCCGCACTGCCAGCGCACCGTTGTGCGCTTAGCTGGGCGGCACGAGCTCGGTTGACAATCGCGTCGCCGTCGCCGCCTCGGCGCCGCGGGGACGCGTCAGCCGGCGCCATCTGTCGCCCGAGCCGGCCGCCGGCCGACCGCATGCGGGAAGATCATCAGGTGGAGCTCCGCGAATGACGAACACCAAGAGGCATTCGTGGTGCCTGATGAGCCGATTGCATTGAAAAACGATGTCGTCATTTTTGCGACCTTGTCCTTCTTAAGGCTTAAGTAGATAAACTACAGATGACAACTGCACGTATCGCCGGGCGTCGTTTCCTTGTGGTATCTTTTTGCAAACGAAAATGAGGAAAAGTTTTGCCACCCTTGGGGTGAGCAAAAGAATGGCCATCCGAGAACGACCAGTATAATCGAACGATCTTGTCCAATTCCGGAAAGCTAATCCACTGAATCATTGCACCACCTGGTTTTACCATCCACGTGCGTGTGTGTGTGCGTGTGTGTGTGGAGGGACCAGCTGCCGCGCCGGCATGGCCTGTCCACCGCTGTCCGGCCGGCGGTCTGTCTGCCACTGTCCGGCCGGCGGCCCGCCGTGCGCGGTGGACTCCGCTCGGCGACGGGTGCGAGCTGCTCCTCCGCTGGAGTCAGCTGGGCGCCGCGGCCCGCCGGCCGGTCTGACTGACCGGCGCACAGCGTCCGAGCATCCAACCCCGGCGGCATCCACCGCCCGACCCCGGCGGCGTCCGACTACCCGACCCCTCCGGCACCACCACCCGACCCCGGCGGCGTCCACTACCCAACCCCGGCGGCGTCCGACTACCCGACCCCGGCGGCGTCCACCGCCCAACCCCGGCGGCGTCCGACTACCCGACCCCGGCGGCGTCCACCGCCCAACCCCGGCGGCGTCCGACTACCCGACCCCGGCGGCGTCCACCGCCCAACCCCGGCGGCGTCTGACTACCCGACCCCGGCGGCGTCCGACTACCCGACCCCGGCGGCGTCCACCGCCCAACCCCGGCGGCGTCTGACTACCCGACCCCGGCGGCGTCCGACTACCCGACCCGGCGGCGTCCGACTACCCGACCCCGGCGGCGTTCACCACCCGACCTCGGCGGCGTCCACCACCCAACCCCGGCGGCGTCCCACTACCCGACCCCGGCGGCGTCCCACCACCCGACACCAGCGGCGTCCACCACTCGACTCCGGCGGCGTCCACCACCCGACCCCTCCGGCACCGCTACACGACCCCGGCGGCGTCCACCACTCGACCCCGGCGGCGTCCACCACCCAACCCCGGCGGCGTCCCACTACCCGACACCAGCGGCGGCCACCGCCCGACCCCGGCGGCGTCCCACCACCCGACCACTTCGGCGTCCACCACTATCGTCCGTGAGTCACACATCCGATACATCCGAGGCAGCATGAGTTGTCCGCCCCACCCATAACAAGCGTGGTTCCCCGCACTCCGACAACCGGCGCCATGCTCTCCTGCTGCGTCACGTTACTCAGCCGTATCGGTGCACGACGGGGCACCGACTGCGGCGCCCCGCCCGGCCGGCCGCGCCGTCCCCGCCCCGCCCCGGACCGCCTGCCGACGGTGCGCCGGGAGTCTCACCTGGTCGTCGTCGGCGGCGACGGCGGCGGCGGCGCCGGCGCATACGTGCCCTGCGTTTGGTCCACCGCCATGGCCAGCACCGAGCTGAGGTCGGTGAACGGCACGCCGGTGGATTCGAGCCGCTGCTTCAGCACGCGCTTGACGGCCTCGCGCGCCACGCCCAGCTCCACCGCCGTCTGGCGGGAGGACGAGCTCGGTGTCAGGGCCGGTCGCGGACATCGCGGCGTCACACACGCACGACCGGACTCGGAGGCGATTCAGGGTGCAACTGCAAGCCCCCCCCCCCCCCTCGATCGGGCAGACATCGCACTGAACCGAAGATTGAATCGCACTGAACCAACGATGAACCGACGACAATCGGGCCCCCCAACACGGACCATGACGTCACAAAGCGTTCACCAGGACGTAGATCTAATCCATACAGTACACTACAGGAAGAGCGGCTCTTTCACATGTGACCAGGAGTACACCCGGAGCCAGCACACAAGCCGCCATCCTGACATCCCCCCCCCCCCCCCGCCGGCGGGCGCTGAAGGCGACGCACCTTGCAGATGGCGTTCTCCATCATCTTCTCGACCTCCTCGTCGGAGAAGGGGCACCGCTTGACGGCCGTGTCGGCCGGCGCCGCCTGCGGCACCGCCTCCTGCGGGTGTTCGCGCAGCACGTCCTGGATGAAGTCGTCGCCTTTGACCAGCCGCACGAAGCCGCAACGGCTGAACCAGCGCGCGTGCTCCGTCCACGGGTTGTCGCCGGGCACCCAGTTGCGCAGGCCGCCGTCGCAGTGGAAACACTTGACGTGGTCCGACACACCTGCCGACGACGAGAGGGAGGGCCAAGGCGTCAGTGGGCGCCAGGACTCGCTCCAGCCACCGGCCAGCACGGTCGGCGCTCGGGTGGACCAGGGCACTCGACAGAGTGGCTGAGGCAGCGCGTCGGCTGGACGGCCGGTGACGCTGGGCTTAGATGACAGTAAAGGCTGCAGTTGGGACGCGCGGGAACGGCACTGTGTCCAAACTTGGCACGCCGTGCCCAGAGGGGTACTTAGCTGGAGTGAGCCACGCCTAAGCGGGGCATAAGCAACCCACCATACAAAATTACCAATCCTGAATCCAAAGAACAGAGGGCAAGGGAGAAAGTTATCAGCCTTCAGCAAAAACGAAGATTCAACCCGTTTTTAGAGCCATTTGAACATTTACGCCCGGCTCGAGCGATATCCATCTCAATCTAAGGAAAACTTTTCGCCCATCCATATCACGTATCAGTGGAAATGGCTGTTGAGGGTCATGAGACGATTTGGATCATACTGTGCAATTTTAAGCTCAATCGGAGTAGCGGTGGTCAATGTATGGCCTTGGGGTACTTTGTTGAGATTTACATGCCAAACAGCCATCCTTAGTGGTCACTTCTTGACACAAATGGTTGAAGCATAACATAAACGGACACGTTTCGATTCGCCTTGAAAAGATACATTACTTGCAAACTTTATAGATTTGTTCTTTTCCTTCCCACCTTATGCGACCTTAGGTGATGCAATGAGATCTGGGATGAGAAGGGGGAGGCAAAATGCGTTTTTTTTTAGGTAAAATGGACCACCACTATCGCTGGCTTTCGATGACAAAAATTAATGGATGGATCCCTCCTACAAGATTGATTTGAGAACTACATAGGAATGAAGAAATGTATCGTAGAGTCCTATAGATCGTTTCAATCAATAGGTTTGGAAAAAACTCATTCCCATTTTATGGATATCAACCGTCAAAGACAAGTAGTTCTCTAGCTAAAAAACGAATCTTTTCACGAGGACCTTCTAAGCTCAGCATTTCACAGTTCCCTGGAGTCTTTTACCCAGTCGTACACGGTTCCTAAGACCATACATGTTGATGAGGTGAACGAATAAAATCCCGGCCAATGACTAATTTCCTCAGAGTATCCCAATATCTAACTTTATCAATATACCGCCTATTTCATTGCAATATAAAAATCCCAAATATGACCATTTAGCATGAAACCTTTCGAGCATTTCCGAGGTAATAGTTGGTCATCTACCTCAGAGCGAGCTAAAAATTACACGGCACCGTTCAATGCACATAAATGCCTAGCAAACAAACTGAAATCAGCATGGATCAGGGTATAAACGTGTCATTGTATCAGTGCATTTCTTATGAAATTCCCGCAAAGGTCAAGAGATGCAAGTTGTTTTAGCTGTGTCGGCATTAATGTTTGTGTCAGCGTATTTTCTTTTCAGCTTCTCCAGCTACGATGTGCAGAATTTTCCTGGTCGCTCTGCAGCTTAGCGACAATTGCTAAAAGTTCACGATGCACTTGGGTCCCGGTGCTACCCAATCTTCCGTACCATAAGGCTAACAATATCGACAAGCTGCAAAGCGGCCTAGAAAACTTGGCCCACCCACCGGGTCCGCAATCTATGGCGAAACCAAGGAGCCAAGGGGTAAGCCGCCAGCAATTCTGGGAAGCCCAAGGTTGAGTGGGCTGAATAACACAAACTTACCCAAAAAGGTCAAAGGACTTAACGTCTGCCTTTAATGAGACAGCCATCCACGATTTCTTCATCAAGAACTAGTCAGTGCGACTCCACTCTGAGCCCAAATACTGCGCATGTTCCATCCATCGCGTCACGCCCCGCCGAGTAATGGAATGCCACAGCACACACTGTTCAATGAAAATGATACAGCTTGAAATCACACACCACGAGGCCAACACAGTATGGTTTTTCGTCAATCCTTTCGACAAGTCACAAACAAATATGGTTGAAATGAGTGCCAACGCGTTCTGAGGGGACGTCTCGCGACAGCAGACGGCGAGAGACGCGCAGCACCGGACACGACTGCAGGACGAGAGGCCTCCCGCTGCCGGCTGACTAGAGGGACGCGGAGCGCATGTTTTTTGGGGGCCATTAGCCGGCTGCGGCGCAGTTCCCCGCCCCCGCCCCCGGTGGGGGGGGGGGGGGCAGGGAGCCGCCAGTCGTCGGTCACGCCCCGTCCCCGGCCCGGGCACGAGGCCAGATCGATGGCGGCAGAGTCGGCCACCCTGTGCCTGTTCTCAGGAGCCACCGCGTCAGGGAGCCGGCGCGCCCAAACGCAGCCGAGCCCCGTTTTAGAGGCCACAGTGGGACCAGCGTTGACCAATGTTCGGCAAACGCATTGAAGGACGCCACTGCGGAATTCGGATTGGACTTTATGTTGGCGAGCTTCCGCGAAGCCCGGCCGCGGCCTCCAGCGCCTCCCTGAGACCCGGCTGGCGACACTTCCACAAACTCCGCGCGGGTGACTCACCTACCAGCGGCCGGGAACGGCGGCCGGCGCGCCCGCCGCCAGCACGCGACGTCATCGTACGTGGAAAGGGCGGGGGCTCGTGCGGGCAACCGGCCGAGCATGTGCGTCAGCAGGGGGCCATCTCGTCCGGCCGCGGTCTGGGCTCAGTACGCGGTCTGTCGGGCTGCTCCCGCCTCGGGGTATATTAATACCAATTTTAGATATCTGGCGTTGGCGGAAATGTGCGTAGTCAGTGATCATTAACCTACTTAAACGGATTTTAGTGTTGCATGGAGATGACCCCACTTCACAGCATTTATAAATGAATCTCCACAGGCTTTGGCAAAAACAAGCAACAAGGGCAGTACT